>NC_034412.1:8630339-8856959 GCF_002078875.1 Numida meleagris
GGCCGGGGAGCGGGCGCGTTCGGGGCCGCTGCGGGCCTGGTCTGGCCGGGCCGGCTTAGGTTAGGGCCATGGCGAGCTCGGAGCGCAGCGCGCTGCTTACGTACCGCCTGTGCGGCGGTTCCGGCGAAGAGGAGCGGGGCCGGGAACGTGGCCGGGCCGCCGCCGCCGCCACCCCCCGCAAGCTGCCCACCTTCCTGGGTGTCGTGGTGCCCACGCTGCTCTCCATGTTCAGCGTCGTCCTCTTCCTGCGCCTCGGTGAGTATCTCCTGGACTCCCCGGTCCCGGGCCCTCCTTGGGCATCCCCTGCCTGCAGCCCCAGCGCCCACCCCGAGCTCCCCCGGCTGCGGACCCTCTGCTCCTCCGGTGCTCCCCCGGGTCTGGGTCCCAGTGCCGCCCCGTGCTCCCCACTCAGCTCCCGGTGTCTTCCCGGCACCCTCCCCTGAGCATCCCAGTCTGGAGTCCCAGTGCTCTCCCCCAGGCCTTCCTGTTTAGGAGCTCCCAGCTCCCTCCATATCCCCCAACCTCAAGCTGAAGTCCCTGTATCCCAGCCAGGTCTCCCCCAGTCTGAGGTCCTAGTGCTGTATGCTCCCCCCCACCCCATACACCCCTTCAGTCTGCAGCCCCAGGGCTCCTGTGGTACCCTCAGGGCAGGAACCCAATCGGAAGCCTCAGCATCCCCAGTCTGAAGGCCCCTCTCCCTGGGACAGGATCCCTGTGCCCTCCCAAGTGCCTTCCCTAACTCAGATCCCAGTGCCCTTGTGTCCCCCCCCCACCCCACAGTATCAGGACCCCGCTGCTCTGAGCATCCTGCAGTGCTGCACCCCAGTGCCCTCCCTGTTCCCTGTGGTGTCCTCAGGGCTGCGTCCTGGTGTCATGCCCCAGGACTGGGCTTCCCTCCGTCTCCACTTTGTTGGGAGGACACAGATTGGCTCCCAGTCTGCTCCAAGTTTGAGCTATAAGCCTGGTACTGGGCAGTATGGGGGACGTTAGAGTTGGGGGCAGGCTGGGCCTGACCAGGGGCAGGCAGCAGCCCTTCTGAGGTACGCCGGTTGGAGATGCCCTGGTCCAGCTCAGATGGAGGCCCGGACAGGAGGTCTGGTGGAGGCTTTTCCTCTTTTGCTTTCCGCCTGCAGAAAACCTTGGGCGGGAGTTGGCTGTGTGCCGGGGGGCCTGGAGGGGGCCCTGAGCCCCTTCCTGTGGCTGTGAGATATCCCAAGCGGCGAGGTGGGAGGCACAACCCGGTCCCTCGTCCCTTCCTACCCCACAAGCTTTGCCCTCCAAGGCACTCCCAGGCCCACACTGAGCCCAGACCCTCATTGGGGGTGGTGTTACCTAAGGAGAGGGCATAGGGGAAGTGTGGGGCTGGTGGGAGGGGAGCTGCTGAGAAGAGGAACTATCCCACTTAAGGGGGACCCGGGCAGCCCCCGCCTTTTCTGCACACTTCAAACACACCTCTGGCTCTCCATGACCTGGAGACCCCCAGCCCCTTCTGGCTGCCCCCACTTTGCTCTCCTGGTACCTCTTATCTCCACCCTCAGCTTTTAACACTGGGATGGAGGGAGAAAACCCAGCCCTGAGGGCTCCCTGCTGCTCCCCCTACTTCCCCGAGCCCTCCCCTTGGCATCTCTGTGGCCAATCTCGTGGCTGAGATAGGGCATCTCCCACTACTGTTGTGGGCAACCCCTTCCTGCCCACAGTCCTGCTTGCTGCTTGCAGCCTGACTGTGCAGGGACATGAGGGAGTCCAAGTGTACCACGGAGCCCCCAGGGGCTGTGGGAGCTGGGCTTGGTGCCTGGCTGACAGGGACGCCCTGGGCTGCTTTTGCTTCCTGGTTTGCAGTGGGCCACCCTGCCGTCTCCTCCCTCCCTGCTTGTTTGCTCTCTGGGTGTGTGGCTCTGTGGGCACAGCAGGAAGATGCCCTGAGGCTGGGGGTAGTGGCTGGGCTGGCATGCATGGGGATGGGGCAGCCCCGTGGGGTTGTTCATGCCCAGTTAACGATAGGTTGACCTTGGCAGGGTTCGTGGTGGGCCACGCTGGCTTGTACCAAGCTCTGGCCATGTTCGCGGTGGCCTACTTCATTATCGGCATGACGGTGCTGTCAGTGTGTGCCATTGCCACCAACGGGGCACTGGATGCTGGAGGAGCCTATTGTATCCTTTGCTGGGTGCGGGAAATCCTGGGGGGACGCTCAGTGGCACCTGGGTGCCACAGTGGGGCTGTGGGAGTGATGGGGCATTCATGCCTGCTGGGCATTGGTTTGGGTTGCTGACTCGTTCCCTTGACTCCACCAAGACATGATCAGTCGTGCCCTGGGCCCGGAGTTCGGGGGCAGCATTGGGATCATGTTTTTCCTGGCCAACGTGTGTGGCAGTGCCCTCTACGTGCTGGGGCTGGTGGAGGCGGTGGTGGACAGCTTCGGGATCCCGCCAGGTAAGTTACCCTATAGCCGGGGACATGGGGCATCCCTTCTCCAAGCAGCCATAGCACTGTGCCTGGTGCCTGGCATGACTTGGCCAACCCCTGGTGCCTGCTCCGAGCCCTACTGATCCCTGTGTGTCTCTGCCCAGGGCAGAAAGTGGGTTCAGGCGTTCACGTCCTCCCCCAGAGCTATTGGTACGAGCTGCTCTATGGCACCATCCTGCTGGCCCTGTGCCTCGTCGTGTGCCTGGTGGGTGCCTCCATCTACGCCAAAGCCACCTTCCTCATCTTCCTCATCGTGGCGGGTGTGCTGGGCACCATCCTCGTCAGCTTCTTTGCCACGCGGCCCCTCGGTGTGCCCATCCGTATGCCACACCTCAACAGCTCGGAGACTGAGAACGGCAACTTCACGGGCTTCTCACTTGCCACTCTGCGAGAAAACCTGGGCGGTGAGGACAGTGAGGGCTTCCCGTGGTCCCCATCGTGGTCCCATACCTGCTGGGGTGGAGAGGGGTGGCATCGGCCTCTGAATCAGCAGAGGCTCAATGGAGGGTGTGGGGAGCTCGAGGGCACGGGGGGTGGTTTGTCCCATAGTGGCCCTCCTTTGGGGACAGGGGTGTTAATGAGAGGGCATGTGGCAGGGCTGTGCCACCCCGAGCAGCCCGTCACAGCCTGTGCCCCTGTGTCCTGCAGGTGGGTATGGGGTGGACTACACCACCGGGCAGATGATGAGTTTCAGCACTGTCTTCGCGGTGATGTTCAATGGCTGCACCGGCATCATGGCAGGCTCCAACATGTCAGGTAGGGAGCGGGGTGGCACTAGGATGAAGCTGAATGGTGCAGGGGGTGCTGCACCTATGGTGTGGTGACACTACTGCCCTGCCCGCAGGGGACCTGAAGCGCCCGAGCTACTCCATCCCGCGGGGCACCATCTCTGCTGTGCTCTTCACCTACCTCGTCTACAACCTGCTGGCTTTCCTCATGTGTGCCACCTGCAACAGGTACGGCCACTGTTCCCTTCTGGGGTTATCAGTGTTGACACGAGCTAAGGTGAGTGTCACCATGTGCATGTCCCTCTCCAGGACCCTCCTGCAGAAAGATTACGGCTTCCTGCGTGACATCAGTATCTTCCCACCTCTGGTCACGGTGGGCATCTACGCTGCCACGCTCTCTGCAGCCATGAGCAACCTCATCGGGGCATCCCGCATCCTCTATGCCCTGGCACGGGATGATCTCTTTGGTGAGTGCCTGGAATGTGCTGGCACCAGCCAGAGCCCAGTTGGTGCCAGGGCTGTTCCCACAACATGAGCTCTCCTTGTGGTTGGGGTGATGGTGCTCTGTGGATCAGTGTGGGCTTGGGGTCCCGAGGCTCGTTTTCTGTTCTACCCAGCAATACCTAGTCCACCCTGGGGTTGGCAGTGCCGCTGCAGGTGATGTGGGGTCTACAGAGCATACCTTGGTACTGCCAGGCTGGGGACGTGCCTGCACACCAGCGTGCCTGCAGGGATGCCAGCACTTGTGCCAGGGCACAGTGGGGACCCTTGCCCCATTCCCAGCACTCAGAATGGGGGCAGGGCTCATGGCCAAGCCAGTTGGTGGCCTTTGGGCTGCCTCCTGCCTTGTGCCTGCCCAACATGTCTGCTCTGCCTGCAGGTCGGGCGCTGGCGCTTGCCAAGAAGACGTCTGCAAGCGGGAACCCCATCATGGCAGTCATCCTCTCCTGGCTGGTGGTGCAGGTGAGTTTGCTGGAGATTCTCCTGTCCCAGTCCCTGGGCTTCATATCCAAGCTGTGTGCCCCCTTATGGGACTTCTTCGATTTGTTTACACTCTGTGCCCCCCGTGCTCTCCCCACAGCTCGTGCTGTTCTCTGGGAAGCTCAACACCATCGCAGGGGTTGTCACTACCTTCTTCCTGCTGGTTTATGCCACCGTCAACCTGGCCTGCCTGGCACTGGAGTGGGCATCAGCCCCCAACTTCAGGTACCTGCTGCCTGCTCTGTAGTGGGCTGTCCACCCACTCATCTGTCCATCCATCTGCCTACAGGGCATGGAGGAGACCGCCCTCTCCTTGAGCATTAGGGGGGCAGAGACCCCTCAGGAGGGAGACGAGGATAGTCCCTGTGCCCTGGCACCGTGTTACTGAGCAGGCACAGATAAATGCAGCACCATCGGGTACCCCCCGTCCCCTCCCTGTAGGCTTTCCAGAGGTAATTTATAGGCTGTGCCGCCCGGCATCCCCCGGGCAGCTCGCCAAGCAGTGATGGAGCCCACTTTCCATTAGCGCTAATTAAACTAACAAGGAAAGGGAGAGGGTGGGGGATCCTGCCTAAGGGGGGAGGAGAAGATCTTCCAGGAAGGACACTGTGTGACAGGCAGCCCCAGCGTGGGGCGGCGGGTGTGGGGCTGCCCTAAGCTGGGGGGGCAAGGCAGGGTGGCTGGGGGGGCCTGGGTTGAGTACAGCCCCCCCAGCTCAGCCCCTGTTCCCCCTTCCTGTGCCTGAGGACGTGGGGCACAGACAGACATGGACTGGTGCCTGGGGGGAGGCTGTGGGGCCAGGTAGCAAAGGGCCCCTTGTCCATCCCACACTTCAGTGCCCCCCCCCTTCCCCCCCCCCCCCCCCCCCCCCCCCCCCCCCCCCCCCCCCCCCCCCCCCCCCCCCCCCCCCCCCCCCCCCCCCCACTGAGGTCTCCCATCAAGCACAGCGGAAAAGGATTTTAATTACCTTTCAGCAAAAACAGCAATTAGAGAAAATAACAGCATCTCGCCTTCCCGCCTCCGCCTCCCTGTGCCGGGATGAGTGGGTGCTGCATTCATTCGCTGATGCTGCTGTATGCCCCCCAGCTCTGCCCACCCCTAGGCCATCCCCCCTGCCTCAGATCATCCCTGTTTGCCAGGGGCAGGCAGCGTGGGTCTGCCCGGTGGTGCAATCTCCCTTCCGTTCATGAAGTATTTGCCTTATAATAGAGGAGTGCCCTGTCCCCCTCCTGTGCCACTACCCTCTGTGCCATCAAACCTGTACCATGGAGAGGCACAGGGGGAGATGGGGGCTCGGGGTGGCTTCTCCAGGGTGCCATTTCCAGGCTGTCCATCCCTCAAGCCATAAAAGGGGCTGATGGGGATGGAAATTGCCATTTCTGTGCTCAGCCCTGATGTGGGCTGTTGTTATCCCCAGTGTAATTAGTTCCCCTTGACAGCCTGGTGCATGCCTGTTGCCTCTCATCAGGGTTTTCCTGGGCCAGCTGAGCACAACTGAGTGCTAGGGGCTGTATGCCTGCTGGTGCCATTGATGAGGATGGAGGTGATGCAAACTTGCCTGTGCTTGGTGTGGGTTGCCCGTAGCCAGACTACAGGGCTGACATGAAGCGAGTGGCACAAAACTACAGGCCAAGCTTCATTTGGGCTGACCTCCCTGCTGCAAGGAGCCCATTAGCCACGTTGGCTAATTTAGATATCCCTTTCTCCCTGCTCCAGGCCCACCTTTCGCTACTTCACCTGGCACACATGCCTGCTGGGCATTGCTGGCTGCTGCGTCATGATGTTCCTCATTAGCCCCGTGTCGGCCTCGGCGAGCCTGGGCTTCCTCCTCATCCTCCTCCTTGCCCTCCACTACCTCTCGCCTAGCAGCACCTGGGGCTACATCAGCCAGGCTCTCATCTTCCACCAGGTGAGTCCTGTTCTTCTCACCCATTGTGGGGTGGAGAGCTGACGTCCCTGGGGTTGGCATCCCTGTGGCAGCCCCATCCCAGCAGCATGTCCTTAGGGCTGGCATCCCCTCGGGGTGTCACGTTGAAGGAAAGAAGGATCCTTACCTGCCTCCCTCCCTCCACCCAGGTGCGGAAGTACCTGCTGATGCTGGACGTACGGAAGGACCACGTCAAGTTCTGGCGCCCGCAGATGCTGCTGATGGTGCAGAACCCACGGGGCAGTGCTCGCCTCATTGACTTTGTCAACGACCTCAAGAAGAGTGGCCTTTATGTCCTGGGCCACGTGGAGCTGCAGGACTTGGGTGAGGATCTGCTCTGTCCCAGCACTGGTGGTCTCTGTCCCTTTCTGTGATGCTGTGGCCCTCAGCATTGCTCCCTGGCTGCAGTGACACCACCTCCCAGCTGGGCGCTTTGGGCCCAGGGAGGGAGATATCAGCGCTTTGGACATACCCACAGCTTGGCACAGTGTTGGGGATGTAGGTGACTTATCTCTGTCCCATAATTTTTGTGCACATGCGTATCTTGCTCACTTTCATCCTTTCACATCTACATGGAGCTCCTGCATGTTGGCACAGGCACGCAAACGTGGCATGTGCCACCCTGACTCCTCTGGACTTGTGCACACACAGCAAGTGTGGGCATTTTGTGCACGCTTGGCACAGCCTTGCATGCGTGTGTTCCTGTGTCCATCCTCATCTCATGCCTGCTGCTGTACATCCACACGCTTCAGATGTTTTTTCCACGTTCATTTGCACATGTGCTCCTTCGCACACGCACTCACCCTGCCATGGCCATCCCCGCCCCCAGCGGATGCACGGGCTCTGCTCCCCCCTTCACTGTTGCCGTGGTGACTAATGGCCTGAAATTGGGGAGGGGGATGGGGCTGTCTAGGTATTTCTTATATATTTATGTATAATTTCATATCTCTGGCTGGAAGCACCTGCTTACGCCTTCCCTATGCTCGTGTGCTGAGATGATGTGGCTGCTGTGGGGGAAGATGGTGCTAGGGGTGCTTAGTGCCATGCTGGGGAGCTGTGGGGACATCAGGGAGTCCCCCAGCATGGCGAGCCCCATGACTCATGCTGGCCTTTGACCCCACCCAGACGCACTGCCCTCAGACCCGCTGCAGCCCCAGCAAGACTCATGGCTGAGCCTGGTGGACAAGCTGAATGTCAAGGCCTTCATCAGCCTCACCCTTGCGCCCTCGGTGCGGCATGGTGTCCGGCAGCTCCTCTTCACCTCTGGCCTTGGTGAGTGGCACTGGGCTGGGCATTGATGAGGGGGTCCACCCTGCCATCCTTGCGGAGTGGGTGGTGCCGAGGGCTTTGGATACACTCCGCAAAGCCGAGCTGGGGCTTGGAGGCACCTGTGTGTGCATTGTGAAAGCCAAGCTGGGACTTGAGGACATAGATGGGTGAAGTCTACACCAGGTGTTTTTAACACACTTGGCAATGCCAAAGCTAAGTTGGGTCTTGGAGGCTTCTAGGCTGGGTCATGCTGAAGGGTTTGGGGGCACTTGGATGGGAATGCCAAAGCCTAGCTGGGTCCTGGAGGCATCTAGGATGGTCGTGCTGTGGGGTTTGAAGGCACTCAGATGGGCAATACCAAGGGGAGGTTGGAAGCAACTGCTGTGGGCTATGATGGGTCTTGGTGGTACCTGGACGAGCAATGCCAAAGCCTAGCTGGGGCTTTGGGGTACCTGTAGGGCTGGTCGGGGCCTCTCCTTCCCCCCTACCCCAGACCTTCATGGTCTTTCCTCAGGCGGCATGCGCCCCAACACGCTGGTGCTGGGCTTCTATGATGACGCGGCACCCCAGGACAGCCTGGCCCAGCACCCTGCCTTCACCAGCACCCGTGAGGAGCTGCCCCTGGGCTTCCCCCCGCTGCGGGCCGCCGCCGCCCCCAAGCTGCTCTCTCCACACGAGTACGTAGGCATCGTGGCTGATGCCCTGAAGATGCTCCGCAATGTCCTGCTGGCCCGGCACCTGGAGAGCCTGGACAAGGTGTGGGAGCTGCGCCGGGCCGCCAGCCCTCCGCCTTCCATCCACGTTTGGCCCGTCAACCTGCTGCGGCCCGACAGCGCCCGCTACGCCGACACGTGCAGCCTCTTCCTGCTGCAGATGGCCTGCGTGCTCAACATGGCGCGGGCCTGGCGCCGGGCCCGCCTGCGCCTCTTCCTGTGCGTGGAGGCAGGCGCCATGCCCCACGCTCAGGAGGACAAGCTGCGCCAGCTCCTCAAGGACCTGCGCATCCAGGCCCAGATCCAGCTGGTGCCGTGGGATGGGGTTGTCCGCCTGCACTGGCAGGCCCCACGGGGACCCCCAGGCGGCCCAGCGCCCGCTGAGGAAGAAGAGGTGGCGGTGAACTTCCCACCCAACACCTCCCAGGTGTCGGATGAGTACGTCTGTGCTGCCAACAAGATGGTGCTGGAGCAAGGCCCGGCGCCTGCTGTCCGCTTCCTCTATTTGCCACGGCCTCCGGCCGACACTGGGCTGTACCCGCTGTACCTGCGGCAGCTGGAGCTGCTCACCCGCGATCTTGGCCCCACTGTGCTGGTGCACGGGGTGAGCGCTGTCACCAGCACCCAGCTCTAGGGTGTCCCCTGTGTCCCCAACCCTCCAGCAGTCAGTGCCTTACAGCTCCGGGCTGGGCATGGCCTTGGAGGAGCTGGCCCCAGCCATGACTCCCATTTGCAGTCCTTGTTCTAGGGGCTGTGCTGGGAGGAGAATATGGGGCTTGGGTATTTTTGTGGGGGAGGCACAGCATTTAAAGCTGCCCTGGCTGGATCCGGGCACTTAATGCATTCACGGTGCCTTTTCTCTGGGGTGCTAGGGGGGTCCCATATTGCTACTGGGAGCCCTTTGCCTGCAGCCCTCCTCCCCATGCTCTCCTCTGCAGGCTCCTCCGGGCACCCAGCCAGCAGCAGGGATTGATTAAAGGCAGCCTCGACCTTGGTGCCCCAGCTCCCCGCCATCCTCCGTGCCTTTCATTAGGGAAAATTAAATGGGAAGGGGTTGGGGGAAGGGAGCCTGTGCGCCTGAGTTCCCTGCTTGAGGCTGGGGAAAGGGGGGGCAGCCCCTCGTGGCTCTGTGACCCCCCAGGGTGGGGGGCTCTGAGCTCCTGCTGCCCCCAGAGAGGGGGAATTGAGACTGGGAGGGGTTGGCCCTCTGGGGCATCATAGCCCTGTGCCTACGGAGAGCAATGGTAGAGTGGCGTTGTCCTGACCCCCAGCTCCCCGTGCTGCTCCTCCCCATCCCTTTACCCTCCTGTATTGGCTAGGGCAGGGCAGGAAATTGCCTGGGTGATGAAGATAAATCTATGGGGTGCCTGGCAGGAGGGCAGTGCGCCTGGGTGCTGCCTGATGGATCACTTCCTATTAGCACAAGTGTGGGGGAGACTGTGTGGGGCCAGCGGCTGGGTGGGTGGGTGTGTGGGGTTAACAGCATGGCACAGCCTGTGCCCCCCCCCCCCACCATCACCACCACGGTGCTGTCAGGCAGCTGTGCTCAGCCAGGGGGCTGGAAAACGCCATATACCTGGGTGCTCCCCAGGGAAATAGAGGGGGGGCTGCATTGTTCCCCACTTCTTGCAGGGTGTTGTGCCCAGGAGTCCACCCCAGCAGGGCTTGAGGCTGGCTCTGCTGCTGGAGCTGGGAGGTTGGTCCCTCGGCATGGGCACTGCGCGGCTCTGGCTGCCCACCACATTTATTTACCGTCAGGAGCTGGCACAGGGCAGCCGGGCACCAGCGGGACCCAGCAGCCTATAATGTTAATTATCACCACGTAATTAAAAGCCCATAAAAAACCCTTACAGTTCATTAAATTAAAGCTTCGCTGTGCCACGCCGCCGAGCTCTGGCAGAGTTAACCTTGGCCGTGCCAGGCACTGGCACCGGGGAGGTGGGGACCCCCAGTGGGCTGTGTATTAGGGTGCAGCATTTGGGGGCTTATGCCTTATACACACAACACCATAACACCATACATCACGTGTGGGATGGTGCACAAGTGCTGGGAACACACACCCCTATACCCAGCATGGCACATGGGTGCTGGCACGCACAGCATCGCACGGCCATGTGTGCGCCTTGCACACCTTGCACATGCACCAGGACGTGGTGGGGAAGGGGGGGCTGGCGCAATCCCACACGTGCACACACCGAGACGTGCACACACGCACACAGCATGCTGCAAAGCTGGCATCGCACAACGCCCACTCAGTGCACACCCACACAAACAGCTTCCTTGCCTCCCTCCTCGCACACACACCCTCTACACCCCCACCGCTGCCCGTGCCCACGTTCCTGATGCCCAGGGCTGCCCCCTGTTCCCAGTCCCAGTGCCCTTCATCTCTGCTGTTGGCACCACCAGCCCTTGGCTCACCCTGGGTGCTCCCCAGGTGCCAAATGGGCCACGGGGACAGTGCCAGGCACTGGGGTGGGGGACAGCCGCCTGCCTCATGGCTGCTGCTGGCAGGGCTTGGGGTGAGAGCACCCATCTGTGCCTCAGTTTCCCCAATAGCTGGGCTGTGCCAAGTGAGGGGGAATGCACGGGGGGACCCTAATCAAGAACCCCCTTAGTACACGGTGGGAGCTATGTCTGCGCCTAGGAGGGGGCTAGGTATGAGGGTATAGGCAAGTGCATTGACGTGCACATGGATGTGTGAGCCAAGGGAGCACACACACACACACACACACACACACACACACATATAGAGTGTGCACACGCGTGTGCACGGTGCTGGCGCTGGATGGGGCCGTGGCTGCGGGGCGCCCGCGGGGGTGGGCAGGCAACGGGGCCTCGGCTATTTCTTGGAAATTTCGCAGCATTCATTTCAGAGCAAATAAAAGCTGTCATTGCCGGAGAAATGATACTGATCGGGGTCTGAAAAGACAGCAAATTACCCGCCTGAAAATGCACCGCTGGAAAAAAAAATGCATATTAAACACACAAAAAGGCACTTTGCCATCAGCCGCGCTTCCCCCGCCGCTCCAGAATAACCACACTTTACATAATTCTCCCTCTCCACCTCCGAATTAATTTCACAAACAGAGGCAGAGGCAACCCTGTAACAATAGCGGAGGGGGGGACGCAGGGATGGGGCTGCAGGGCTGTGTTCAGCCCTGGGGGTGTGGGATAATGGGGCCCAAGTCTGGGTCTTGGGGGGACCAGGGGATCTGGGGAAGGGAAATAGGGATTTGAGGGACAGAGGGGCTTGAGCAGTGGGTGTTGGGTGGATGTGCTCAGCTCTGGGGTGATGGACCACTGCCATGCTCCTCCACTGGGAACTGGGGTGGGGTCACTTGGAATGGGTTTGTGGGGCAGTGCTCACCCCGAGGACCAGGTGCTTCCTATGGGGAGCAAACCCTCATGCTGCTGTCACCTGGGAGAGCCTGGCACCACTGTCAGGGTGCAATGACCCAGGTGATGGAGACCCCTGGCAGCCACCCTCCCTCGTCACTCTCCCACCCAAGGGACGCAGCACCCACCCGGGCTGACACCCCAAACAATCCCCTTCCTAGGACCCCTCCAAGGACCTTGCTGCACCAGGCACGAGGGCACCCATGGCTCACGCCCAGCAGGGATTGAAGGGCATTTTTGGGGTCCCAGCAGCAGGGGTGGTGGCTTCGGCCGTGTGGGCCCCAAGGGACGGGTGGAGGGGAGGGCAAGCGGCGGAGGTTGGCACTGCGCTGCTTTGCATTTTCAATGACAGACCCATGCCGGGTGCTCGGGAGAGTGGAAAAATCTTATTTGTCACCTGCTGGCGGTGCGCGGGGGCTCCCGCGCCGCGGCTAATCTCGGGGAAAATGAGGATGCTGGCAGGGTGGCCCGTGGGGCTGGCAAGGAGAGGGGTCAGAGCCAGGGGCTGCAGGACCCCCAGTCCCACCAGGTTGGGCCAAGCCAGGGTGCATGGCACGAGGGCACCGATGCCATCCTCGGGGCCAGGCTGAGTGTGTGGGCTGTGGGCACCCCAGGGGGAGCAACCTGTGCCCCACACCAGCCAATGCAACCCCTTTTCCCTGCTTTAGGAGCAGCCTGTTGCTCTGCAGCACCAGCTCCGCAGGTTGGCACTGCCCACAGTGTTTTTGCTGGAGCATCGCACTTTCCTGTGGGGATGGGTGCTGCCTGGCCCCCAAGGATCTATCTACGTGCAGTGCCCATCCCATGCTCGCTGTATCCCATCTCCTGGGGCTGCCACCCCCCAGGGGACGCCGCAGCACTCTGCGGCCGGCTCAGATTTATCCATTCTTTTATATCCACACGCCTTTAATTTTTACAGCCCTGCTGAAGCAATACCCAGGGCTGTTAATAATATCAGCTCCCCTTTTCCTGCATGCATCTGTCATGCTTCCACCAGGGTGCCACAAGCCGGTCTGGGACCCTTCGTCCTCCCCTGGTGAGCAGCAGGGCTGGGTATTCCCTGCCCACCCATGGGTTTGGGTTCTGGGTTCGGGTGTTCCTGCGCCCTGCTGGGGCTGGTGATGCCCAGTTGGAGGCATCTGGTGGGGTTCATGGAGCATGGTTTGTGCCCAGGGAAAGCATCACCGTGCCACCGAGAGGCGGTGTGAGCGTGCATGAGTGTGTCCCACGGCTGAGCCACCAGTCCCCATGCCAAGAGGTGTCCCCACGTCTCATGGCACAGCACCCACCTCAGCACCAGGAAGACCCAGTGCTCACCCCAAGCACCCAGAGCTGCGTGGAATGGGGTTACCAAGGTATTCGGAAGGACGGCCCGGTGGGGCCGGGGGTCTGCAGCTGCTGCGTGGGGCAGCGCAATGGATGGGCCATAAATCTCTCTGCTGCCCCCCCCAATGGCAGAGCAGCTCACAATATTTATGTTGGGGATTTATCTGCAATGCAGTTTAATATTCCCGGACCTTCGCATGTGTGTGTGCGTGTGTCTGAGTTTGCATAACCCCCTCCCTGTGCCACCCCCCCTGCCAACTCTCTCTCACCTGGAGCCTCCCGGGCTCCATTTGTTGCCCACCCCATTGCATCCCCCCTGGAAGGATGGGACAGGCAGCCCGAGGTGCTCAGGCACCGCCTGGGGGGGTCCGACAGCCGCGATGTGCCCAAAGACAATGCCCACTCTATGTGGCAGGATGTCGGATGTGGCATCGCGTCCCCACACAGCAGTGCCAGCCTTGGTGGCACTGCCAACCCTATGCCAGCCCCCCTGGGGTGGAGGTCCGGGCATCCCCCCGCCCTCCCCTTGCTCTGCCTCCCCGCCGCCGGGGATGAGGTAAGGCAGGCGGGTGGCACAGGGCTGCTCCATTTGCATAATAATCTCGTTAATGGAGCCTGGCCTGCGGGAGAGCCGGGCTGGAGACGCCACCCCCTCCCCGCCCCGCTGCCTCCCTCCCTCCGGCCCCGCCGCTCCGCTCAGCTCGGCACGGGGCGCGCAGCCGGACGGGCACCACCGATCCGGCCCGACAGCAGCGCCGGGTCAGCCTGCAGACATCCCCCAGCACAGCGGTGAGCACCCACCGGGCACCCCCCGAGCATCCCGGGCAGCACCCCAAGAGCATCCCCGGCAGCATCCCCCGAGCACAGCCCGGAGCAGCCCCCGAGTGCCGCGGTGAGCAAGCGGGACGCGCCCCAAGCACCCCCGGACATCCCGGCGGCATCCCGGGGAGCATCTCCCGAGCAGCCCCGAGCACCCTCCCGAAGCCTACCGGTGAGCATCCCGCGAGCATCCCCCGAATATCCCGCGGAGCATTTCCCGAGCATCCCTCGAGCATCCCCCGAGCACCGCGGCGAGCATCTCCCGAGCATCCTGGGCAGCATCCCCGGAGCATCCTGAGCAGCATTCCCTGGGCACTCCCGAGCATCCCCTGAAGCAGCCCCCGAGCATTGGGTTGAGCATCCCTCCAGCATCCTGGGGACCATCTCAGGGACCATTCACCCCTTGCAGCCCTCCCAGCCCCCGCCCAATTCCGTGCTCACTGCTCACCCCACAAACTTTCCGGTGGCAGCGGCAGCTGCACAGCCTCTCCCCAGCACAGGGCTGCGATGCCCGGGCACAACTTCACCTAAGTTGCTGAGAGGGAGCAGAGGCAGTGAGGCTCTGGGGGGACTGAGGGGGTCCTGCTGCAGCAATATGGTCCACACTCCCACCAAGCAGCTCTTTGTCTCCAGCACGTCCTGCCCACACCTGCAAATCTGGTGTCAGTGCGCACTGAGCAAGGATTGGGGTCTCCTTTGGAAGTCGTCCCCACCCTCTTCTCCCCAAGGGCAGAGCCCCCCATCTCCAGAACAGAGATCACGGGGCACCAGGTAGCGGAGAGGGATTTTGGGGGGTTGTGGGAGGATGCTGTGAGCTGCCCACAGTGTGCAGGGACCCCTCCAGACAGGAGCTAACTTTGCACACACGCAGTGTGCTGCATGCAACACAATCGGGCACAACGCACTGCAACACAGCGCACCGCGACCCACCCCAACCCAATGCAACACGGCACGACGCGACACGACGCAGTGCAAGGCAACGCAACCCGGCACGCAACCACCCAGCCCAACCCTGTGCAGTGTCTTCCTCCCCAGAAATCTCCCCAGAGTCCTTCTTCCCCTTCCACACCCCTGCCTGGAGGGGCTGGCAGCCCTGTAACCCCCTCACCCCATGGGGCACAGTGTGATGCCGAGCTCCCTGGATCACTCTGGATATGCACTTGGAGTGCTGTCTCCAGGTGGGTGGGATGGAGATGAGCCATGGGCTGGGTGCAGGTGGAACCTTGCCCCAACACCAGGCGGGGACAAAGGGGACAGCAGCAGGGTTGGGATGCCACTGAGCTCCTGGCATTAGGGTCACCAGTGCCATCATCTTGGTGCAGTGCTGGGGACCATGACATGGGAGATGACGACGGCAAGAAACAACCCCCATCTTGCTCCTCCCTACACCACATCCTCTGCCTTTTCCAGGAGCATCTTACCTACCTGGGCACCTCCAGCATGAACTGGGGTACATGAGCCCCACGTGCAGCCCCAGCCATGGAGAAGACCTACTCGCTGACGGCCCACTATGACGAGTTCCAGGAGGTGAAGTACGTGAGCCGCTACCAGAGCGGCACGCTGCCCAATGGCTTTGCTCTCCAGTTGGGTGCTGGGACCAAGAAGCGCGGTGGCGGTGGGGGGCTGCCGCGCTGGAGCCGCCGGGAGATCTGCCTGCTCTCGGGGCTGGTGTTTGCCGCCGGGCTCTGTATCATCTTGACATGCATGTTAGTGCTCAAGTACCTGGCGGCCGAAGGGGACAGCTACTGCCTGGAGGGTTGCCAGGAGAAGAAGGCTTTCCTACGGGCGTCCCGCTTCCTTAGTGCCAACATGGATGCCACCATCGACCCCTGCCAGGATTTCTATTCCTTCGCCTGCGGCGGGTGGCTGCGCCGGCACGGCATCCCCGAGGACAAGCTGGTGTACGGCACCATTGGGGCCATCGCTGAGCAGAACGAGGCCAAACTGCGGGCGCTGCTGAGCCGCCCTGTGCGCCGCCGTGCCCCTACATCAGCTGAGAGGAAGGTGAAGGAGTTCTTCCGCTCATGCCTCAACCGGGCTGAGATCGACCGCTTGGGGCCGCGGCCCATGTTAGAGGTGATTGGGGAGTGTGGTGGCTGGGATGCGTCGCCGGGCAGTGGAGACCTCAATGAGCTGCTCTACAAGACTCAAGGGGTCTACAGCGCCGCCGTGCTCTTCTCACTCACCGTCAGCCTGGACGACAGGAACACCTCCCGCTACGTCATCCGGGTGAGGACACCCTGCCACGTCCCTGCAGCACTGCGGTGTCAGGCTGCCCCACTCCTGCCACCCACGTCCCTCACCCTATGGTGCCATCCGGGTGTAGGTGGGCTGTGTCCGAGTGGACAAGCTCAAGCATCTTCAGTGGGCACAGCTGGGACATGGCAGTGGCATGGTGGGGACATCATGGTTGGCGTGATGATGGCGTGGTTGTGGGGCACAGCAATGGAACAGCGGTGGGCATGGGGAGACATGAGTGTGGATACCACAGGGGCATGCTGAGGATGGGGAAGGCAAGGTGGGGATGGTGATGGTATGGTGGGGATGGAGAAGGCATGGAGGGGATGGGGATGGCATGGTGGGGACAATGTGCTGGGCATGGCAGCGCTACTGGTGAGCATGAAGCCTCCCTGGTCCCCATGCCTGGTGGTGCTGCGGACAAGGGGTGTGAGTGTGTAGGTGTGTGTGCCTGTGTGCGAGACAGGGGACGGGGAAGGAGAGCGGCTGTGCTGAAGGAGTGTGCGTGTACACTAGAGGGAGCGTGTGTCACAGGGAAAGGCTTTGTATCCGTGTGATGCGGAAGGTGCAGGCGTGCGATGGGATCGGTTGTGCAGCACTG
This sequence comes from Numida meleagris, assembly GCF_002078875.1. Lineage (NCBI taxonomy): Eukaryota > Metazoa > Chordata > Aves > Galliformes > Numididae > Numida > Numida meleagris. The sequence continues at coordinate 8,646,801 of NC_034412.1, forward strand.
CCCATCCCTGTGCTCCCCATGGTGCATCCTGCATATAGGAGTGGGGCCACCATTCGGGGTGTCAGTGGGTGCCCTGCCCCCAGTGCAGCTCCCCACTCATCCTGGAGCTCTGCTCACCCCCAACCCCCATCTCTCCCCAGATTGACCAGGATGGGCTGACGCTGCCTGAGCGCACCCTGTACCTGGGCCAGGATGAGGAGAGTGAGAAGGTGAGGAATGGGGTACTAAGAGGGGCAGGGGACAGCGCAGGTGGCACACACATCCATTCCCTTTGCACAGATCCTGGCTGCCTACCGTGTCTTCATGGAGAGGCTGCTCACGCTCCTGGGGGCTGAGCACGTGGAGCAAAAGGCGCAGGAAATCCTCCAGCTGGAGCAGCACCTTGCCAACGTGAGTGGGGTGACCATCCCGGGTTTTGGGGTGCCCCTGCCCTGCCTTGCCCTTAGGGACCCCATCCCCTTGGACATCTGCACTCCAAGCCCTTGGGGACTTTCACATCTGGTCCATGGGGCTCCCAGCCTCATCACCTTGGGAAATCCCAGATCTACTCTATGGGATAGCAACCTGGGGAGCTCCATTCCCCATCCTTGAGAACGCACTCCAGGCTCTGAAGTACCCCATCCCCATATCTTAGGGAACCTCAGTCCCAATCTTGAGGGACCTCCATGCCCAGCCCTTGGGTGCCCCAGCTCCTTGAGGAACCCGTGCCCTTATCTTGGGGAACACAAATTCCAGCCTTGAGGGACCTCGTGCCCAGCCCTTTGGGACTCCCAATGAGGCATCAAGCCATGAGGGATGTGGGCCCACAGCCCTTCTTGCCCCAGAGCTGCGCCCATCCCCATGCCAACTGCCCTGGATGGGCAGTGGGGAGGTGACAGCTGTGCCCACCCCATGCAGATCACAGTGTCCGAGTACGACGATGTGCGGAGGGACGTCAGCAGCATGTACCACAAAGTCACCCTGGGCGAGTTGCAGCGCATCACCCCCACGGTGTGTTCCCCCCCCACCAGCACCCTGCCACTCACATCTCCTACCTGCCCTGTGCCCCTGCTTGTCCCTGTCCTCTTGTTCCATTACCCTCCTTGCTGCCACTCCCATGTCCCCCACTAAGAAGCGCCCTGTAGTGCAATGCCGTTATGTCCCTAGAAATATTCTGCACCGCTCCCCCAAATAAATGCACTCTGGATGGTGATGAGTCCATCCTGCACTTCCCTGGCTGCTGGGGGCAGCGTCAGGACCAGGCTTGGTCCCATTGGAAGGGGTGGTGGAGGCTGAAAGCCCAGTGACATGGATGGGGGGGTCCCCACCCTGATGTGCCCCCCTTGCTGCCAGCTCAAGTGGAAGCGCTTGCTGGACCGCATCTTCCACGACAACTTCTCGGAGGATGAGGAGGTGGTGCTGCTGGCCACCGACTACATGCACAAGGTGTCTGACCTCATCCGCGTGACGCCCAGCAGGTGAGGGGGTGGTAGGGCACAATGGGATGGGCCCATGGGGTGCTGTGGATGGACCCTTGAAACCTTAGTGGAGTGCAGCACCATGAGTCCTCATTGAGACCTCCCCATGGTGGATGCCAACAAAGCCATCACACAGCCAGACCTGCACCATGCCATTAACACTGCTGGGTTGTCCACAGAGCCACCCCATCCCTGGGTGCCATGGGACATGGGCATCCCATGCTGGGATGTCCTCACTCTAGTATATGCCTGAAAGGGACCTGATCCCACCCCATTTCCCCAGGATCCTTCACAACTACATGCTGTGGCGCATCGTGGTGGTGCTGAGCGAGCACCTCTCCACCCCATTCCGCGATGCCATCCATGAGCTCTCCAAAGAGATGGAGGGCAATGAAAAGCAGCTGGAGCTGGGCAAGGTTTGCCTGAGCCAGGCCAACAAGCACTTTGGCATGGCCCTGGGTGCTCTCTTCGTTGAGGAGTACTTCTCCTCTGCCAGCAAGGCCAAGGTAGGTGCCCTCCTGTCCCCTTGCCAAGGTGCCACCCTGCAGGTGGGTGGCTGGGACACTGTCCCACCACCCGTGGTGACCCATTGTAGGTGCAGCAGCTGGTGGAGGACATCAAGTACATCCTGGACCAGCGCCTAGATGAGCTGGATTGGATGGATGAGGAGACACGGAGAGCTGCCAGGGCCAAGGTGGTGGCCCCCAGCATGTTAATTAATTTGTCCTTGTCCCCATGGGGAGACGTGGGACAGGGCCCTTGACCCCACTGCCCTCTCTGCCCACAGCTCCAGTACATGATGGTGATGATTGGGTACCCCGACTTCTTACTGAAGCCAGAGGCCATCGACAAGGAGTATGAGGCAAGGGGCACACAGGGGCACATGGTGCAGAAGATGGGCCCTATGTCTGTCTAATCAGGGGTGCAGGCAGACCATGATGGGAAGATACCACTCCAAGACAAGACACCTCCTGGCAGATCACCAGCCCCACCACCTGTATGGCCACAGCCACATAGGCAGAGACTTTCCCCACATTGCGCCCCATCCTTGGCAAGGTGGAGGTGCCCCTACACCCGATGACCCAGGGACTCCAGAGAGGTGATGGGGACACAGCAGCCCCTGTGGGCATGCAGCACTTGTGCCCCATCCAGTGCCACATCACAACTCCACATTTTCTGTCCTCAGGGCTCATAGGGGTGGGAGGACATCTTAGCCCAGCTCCCCACAATTCATGGGGCTGCAGTTTGTGGGTGGAGTCCCCTCTGATATGGCCGTGCCCTCCCCCAGTTTGAGGTGGATGAGAAGACCTACTTCAAGAACATCCTCAACAGTATCGCCTTCAGCATCAGGCTCTCAGTGAAGAAGATCCGGCAGGAGGTGGACAAGTCTGCGTGGGTATCACTCTACCTGGGAGGTGGGCCATGGGGTGTCCTACCTGGCAAGGGGTTGTCATTTCCCAGTCCCTCCGTGTCCCCACAGCCTCCATCTCTCCTCACAGGTGGCTCCTGCCCCCCCAGGCCCTCAATGCCTACTACCTGCCCAACAAGAACCAGATGGGTGAGGCATCACCCAGCACTGAGTGGGGGCATGGTGTGGGGTCCCCTGGCACCAGGGGATGCTGTGGGGTGGGAAAGGATTGTCCCCTCCCTGCAATGTTGTCCTCTGTCCCCAGTGTTCCCTGCTGGCATCCTGCAACCGACCCTCTATGATCCTGAGTTCCCGCAGTGAGTGTGGGGCTGGGGAGGTGGCCAGGGCAGGGCTCTGGGTGGGGGCAGCTCCTGCGGTGACCACCACTTCCCTTGGCAGGTCGCTGAACTACGGTGGGATTGGCACTATCATCGGGCACGAGCTGACCCATGGCTATGATGATTGGGGTGAGAGATCCCCACCATGCTGCGGTGGGAGAAGGGTCCTGGGGCCACCCAGCTCCCTTGGCATGACCAGTAGTGGTGCTTGCAGGAGGACAGTATGACCGGCATGGGAACCTGGTGCATTGGTGGACGGAAACATCCTACAGCAAGTTCCTAAAGAAGGCACAGTGCATTGTCAACCTCTACGATAACTTCACTGTCTACAACCAGCGGGTGAGACCCTGCCACAACAGTGACCAGGGACCCCACAGCTCATCACACCTCAGCTGGGAACACTCCCAAAGCCCTGAGGGGGAAACTGAGGCACTGCCTTTGTGCCACCATGGGGCTAGGGGACATCTCCGCTCACCCCGTGTTGCTCCTCTCTTGGCAGGTGAATGGCAAACACACGCTGGGGGAGAATATTGCTGACATGGGGGGGCTCAAGCTTGCCTACTACGTGAGTGTCCCCCACCCTCAGATGTCACAGCCCTGGCAGGGCCATGGTGGTCCTGCTTGCTGGGTGTTATGTGGCAGTTTGGCACCCCTTGTTCTCCAGGCTTATCAGAAGTGGGTGCGGGAGCATGGCCCTGAGCATCCCCTGCACCACCTGAAGTACACCCATGACCAGCTCTTCTTCATCGCCTTTGCCCAGGTGAGGTGGTGTCTGTGGCCATGAGCAGCTCCTGGGCTGTGCGGGTACTCCCGGTATCCACCAGACCACCCTGCACAGCCTCTGTGCTCTTGGGGACCCTACAATAACAACCTAATTCCCTCATCTCTGCCAGAATCCCCCCTCTATAGCAAATTCACGTGACCCCAGGGGACCCCACAATTGTGCATCCTATGCATCCTACAGCCCCAAGAGACCGTACCATAACAAACAAACATGCCCCTACAACAACGAGCATTTCTCAATGCTCCCAGTCCATCTGTACCACATTTGTAGGCTCCTGGGAGACCCTACAATAACAAGCACAGCACTGTTGCCCTCATCCCCCAGGGCCATCCCGGTGGGTGCCAGACCCTTTGGGATCCTGATGGATGCCAGGATCCAGGGTCCCCTTCCCATTTCACCCATGGGACCTTGCTCCCCTCAGAACTGGTGCATCAAGCGACGATCCCAGTCCATCTACCTGCAGGTGCTGACGGACAAGCATGCCCCAGAGCACTACAGGTAGAAATGGGGACATGGATGGGGTGCGGTGCCATTGGGGTGGGCAAGGGTGAGGGGCAGGGTCCTTGGGACAGCTCTGAGCTGCTCCCCCTGCCCACAGGGTCCTGGGCAGTGTCTCGCAGTTCGAGGAATTTGGACGGGTTTTCCACTGCCCCAAGAACTCGCCCATGAACCCCGTGCACAAGTGCTCGGTGTGGTGAGGCCGCTGTCCTCACAGGCTGGCACCCCAGTACCCATCCCTGCACCAGTGCCCGTCTCTGCCCACTCCCCTCCTGTCCTACAGGCAAAGGGTGCGTCCCAAAATAGGCAACCACGTGGGTTGGGGGGTGGCAAGGAGGAGGGGATACTTTGGGGTTATGAGCTCCCTCCCAATGGGACCCTCTTTTCCATGCTACCCCAAACTTCCCCACATCCAGCTGCTCAGGGCAGGGAGGGGATGCAGAGGCACTGTGTGTACCAAAAGCACTAATCCCTGTGCCAGCCCCATCCTGTCCCCATTAGTCACTGGGGTCTGAGGTGATGCCAGCCTGCCTGGGAGTGCACACAGATATGTGCTGTATTTTTGCTGCTCTTTCTGGTCAATAAAGCACTGGATATGCCAGATGTGCCAGGGTATGGTATGGGGACAGATGGCAGTGGGCAGAACCGTGATGGGGAGACTCACAGGGCAGTAGCATCCTCCCCATCCCGCACACCAATTGCCACTTCTACCAGCATCACAGCAAGGTTTATTGAACAGACAGCATCCTGTGCAGGCAGCGAGGACCACCCCACGCCCGGGATTTGGTGCACCACATCCAGAGCAGGGATGCTCCAAAGAGCCGCTGTCCATGGGCGTGCACCATGGGATGGGAATGGAAGCTATGGGGTCAGTGGAAGAGGGATAAGAGCAAAGCAGGCAGGAGCAGTGCCAGTGGGGTGAGGTGGGCTGAGGGTGCAGCATTGATGCGCTGGCGGCAGTCTTTGTAGGGCTCGAGGCAGGCAGCGTAGGCCATGGCGTGGGCGATGTAGTTCTGCTCCTGCACCCCATGGAAGAGGTAGGCCATGGGGCCTTTGGCCAGGATGGCCACGTCCTCGCCCCCGTGGCTCTCTGAGCTGAGGGGGACGGCCGCCTGCTGCATGTAACTGAAATCCGCTTGGGGGGAGAGAAGGCTGTGAGTGAGGAGGTGGCCCCCAGCCCTGTCCCACCACCCTGCTGTTGCCCAGTGCCCTCACCGGCAATGCTCTCGTTCACATCAGGCCGGGTGGCACCTGGGTAGCCCGGCCCATTCCCATAGAGGATGGAGGTGTAGCTCTTCTGGTCAGTAGCTTTCAGAGGGGCCAGGCCTGGGGAGGATAAAATGAGGGGGAATCAGCCAGGAAGACCCTACACCACAACCCGAGAGAGAGGCAGCACCCAATGCGGGGCCATCCCCTGCTCTGAGCCCTACCGAAGATGGAGGTGCCACGCAGGAGGTAGCCGCCGAAGGAGAAGACGTGTGAATGGTCAGCAGTGACCACGGTCAGCGTGTCCGCCTCATCCAGCAGCTCTCCCGCCCGCTCAATGGCCGAGTCAAACTCCACTGCCTCCGTCAGCGCCCGCTGGGCCATGCCCTCGTGGTGGCCGTGGTCAATCCTCCCACCTGCAGGCGGGTGGCCACGGCGGGTTGGAAACTGCCGCGGTGCCCCGTAATGCAGAACCCACCGCCCCTCTCTCACCCACCCTGTGGACCTCAGCCCTGAATTACCTTCTACAAAGAGGTAGAAGCCATTGGGGTTCCTCTTCAGGATGGTGATCGCTGCCTCCGTCATCTCAGTGAGAGAGGGATCCAGGGTGGAATTGTGCACCATTTCGTACTTCATGTCCATGGGCTCGAAGAGACCTGGTGGGGGGATGTGGCGAGCACAGCCTCAGTGCCTGCAGGCATCCCAGCAGTGCCACGTCCCAGCGCATGGGGCATTTGTTACCCATCAGATAAGTCACACTGGGGTCCGCAGCAGCATCCAGCATCTCAGTCTTGTTCCAGACGTAGCGGGCACCCTGTGGGTAGATCCCCATGGGATCAGTGATGCCTGGCCCCATGCTCAAGGGGTGGTCGGCAGAGGGCTGACCCCTCCTCATCACCCACCGGCCGTTCTGACAGCCACTTGTCGATGAGGTTCTGCCCGTCATTCCGTATCCCATTCTCGGAGCTGTATTCAGGATACTCGGGGTCCGGCGTCCCCGTGGGGGTCATGTATATCCGACCGCCTCCCATGATCACCTAGAGGGGATGAGATGGGCACAGAGTGTGTGGATGCTTGGATCAGCAAGGGCTGCCCCCCATGGACGGGCACTCACGTTGATGTCCACGTTGTGCACCAGCTGCCAGGCGATGTCCTTGCAGCCCTGCTGTAAGGCCTCGGCCGGCATGCTGGCATCCGCGTACCAGTTGCGATCCACCACGTGCGCATAGGTCCCCGAGGGCGATGCGTGCTGCACCCGTGAGGTCGTCACGATGCCCACTGCCTTCCCTGGCCCATCACACCCCACCATGGTGGACAGCCCCAATGGTGTGATGTCCCGTGTGCCCATCACCCCCTGCCCCGCACAGTACCAGCATTACGGGCTCGCTCCAGCACCGAGATCACCTCGTTGCCCGCTGTGGTGTTGCACTGGCCGTAGCGTGCAGCCGCGCTCACCCCCACCGTCTTGTAGTTGCCCTTCACCCCGCACAGGTAGGCAGTGGCTGTGCCCGCGCTGTCGGGGACCACCCGGTCCACAGTGTATGTCTGCCAAGGACACGAGCAGGGCACGCTGGCACCCCTCGCCATGTGTCTGCACCCACAGCTCCGTGGCCTGCAGCATGGCCCCAAGTCCAGCACTGGGGAGAATTACCTTGGAGAGAGCCACATAGGGAAAAGAATCCAGAGCAAGGGGGGTCTCGGGTCCCAGCTTCCCGTTCAGCTGCCCCTTTAGGATCCGGGTGGCTGTGATGCTGGGGACCCCGAATCCTGGATGAGGAGAGAGGATTCAGGTCACTCCCAGCCCAGGTGCCCTCCCCATTCCCACCTGGCTGTGCGCTGGCACCAGCAGGACTCACCGTCTCCGAGGAAGATGATGAGGTTTTTGGCTTCGGTCATCCTGGGCTCAATCTTGAGGGTGGCATCGAGGGCAGCGGCTGCCTTCCTGTTCCAAAAGGATGGATCCTCCTCCTCCACTGGGAAGGGGCATTGCCCATCAGCCCACGGCACCCACTGCCCTGGGACACTCAGTGGTGGGGGTCCCCATGCTGAGGACCTCCCTGGGCTCCCACTCATGGGATAACCCCACCGGGGGGGAAACCAAGAACCCGCGGCGAGGGTTTGGGATGAAGAGAGGACAAAGAGGAGTGCACCCTGACAGGAAGGGGGTGTACCGCAAGAAGGGATGCAACGGGAGAAACCAGCTGCCAAGTGGGATAGGGACAAATGCATGGGGGTGAAGGAGTGACAGGCACATTGTAACCCCCATTCCCCCAGCCCAAACAAAAGCAGGACCCCAACCCTATAGGTCAACACCAGTCCAACATCCCCAGAAGGCAGACACAAAGCCCATTCCAGTGCTGGGTACCCCTGCTCCCTCCTGAGCCGTGCCCTATGAGCAGCCAGGCTGATCCCACACTGGCACCAGGGGTGCCTGTCCCCATCCCCATCCCTGTTTCTACCTGGGATGAAGGCAGCGCCGAGCTCTGCCCAGAGGCCGAGGCAGAGGGCGAGGGGTGCCAGCAGCCGCATGATGGAACTGGGACACCTGTCGCCAGCTCCAGCTGTGCCTGCCTCTTTTGCAGACTTCAGGGGGGGGACTTTGAACCAGGACTAGCCCTTGAGGGGGTTGGCGTTTCACAGATAGCGTGGCATCCTGCGGGGCAATAGGCGCAAAGGCCGTGGGGCTGGGCTGCTGGCAGCTCATCGCCACACGAGCTTATTGCTGTCTGCTGCACGGGGGGGGGACACGGGGTGTGGAAGGAGGGACTTGGGGTGCTCCTGGTGGCCCTGCCCATAACTTCCTGGAGCGATAAAGGCTCTGATGGTGACTGTATGTCAGGACCAGCCCTTGTGCCAGGCTGTGCCCAGCACCTCAAAACTGTGCAAAATCCACTATACTGTGGGCTCCCAGTACCACAAAGATGGAGCTGTGCGGACATGGTCACCTCTCACCCTTGATTCTTCTCCTGCTTCACCCCAGTGCAGGCCCCAGTTAGGAGCCACAACCTGGGGAAACCGAGGCACAATCGCAGCTACAAACCCTCCCACGGCACACGAAGCCAAACATCCCGTGTTTTATTGCATCCTGTGATCTTGCCCACAACAGGGGCCTGAAGCAGGGCTCGGTGGGGTCTCTCAGCCCACCACCACGAAGGCAGCCATGCAGAGGGCCAAGAGGGTGAGTGGGGGCCGTGGGGAGTGCTGGGTGCCGCTGGAGGCCCTGCGGGCTGCCCCACAGCGAGGCCTGGCATCATAGGGCTTGAGGCATGCGGCGTAAGCAATGGCATGGGCAACGTAGTGCTGCTCCTGCACCCCGTAGAAGAGGTGGGCCATGGGGCCCTGGGCCAGCACCACCACATCCTCCCCGCTGTGGGTCTCCAAGTCGAGGGGGACGGCCGCCTGCTGCCTGTAGTCCTTGTCCTCTGCGGAGGGAGCAGGAGAAATGGCGCTGGAGGCAGTTCCTCCGCCCTTTCCATGAAGCAGCTCCCACCACCCTGGTGTTGGGGCAGTTCCTGCCCAAGTGAACCCCAGAATAGCACCAGGCCCCCACCCCATCCCTTCTCTTCCAGTAGAATCCTACCCACAGTAGGGAGGCTGGCGGCCGGGCGGCCCCCATCACGGATGCTGTATCCTGGCCCATTGCCATAGAGGATGCTGGTGTAGGCTCGCTTGTCCTTGGCTTTCTTAGGGGCCAGCCCTTGAACAAGGAAGGGCACCGTCACCCCCTGCGCCAGCCAGCAGCCTCCCCCGAGCTCCCATGGCCTCCCATGGTGGCACAGCACAGGGTGGGAGCAGGGATGCTCATCCCTCCCTGTGTCCCACCGAAGATGGAGGCTCCACGCAACGTGTTGCCCCCGAAGGTGAAGACGTGCGAGTGGTCGGCCGTCACCACAGTCAGTGTGTCGGAGGGCTCCGTCAGCTCGCCTGCCCGTGCCACCGCCTGGTCCAGCATGACAGTCTCCATCAGTGCCTGCTTGGCCCGGCCGCTGTGGTGCCCATGGTCGATCCTGCCACCTGCACAGGGAACGGGGCCATCGCTGCCTAGTTCCCACCTGGCTGCCAGCACCCATGTCCCAGCCTGGGGCCCCGCACTCACCTTCCACAAAGAGGAAGAAGCCGTTGGGGTTCCTGCGCAGGATGCGGATGGCTTTCTCCGTCATTTCCACGATGGAGGGGTCCGTGGTGGCATTGCGGTTCAGCTCATACCTCATGTCCTTGGGCTCGAAGAGGCCTGGCGAAGCAGGGTTGGGGCTGCTTCATGCCACCCAGAGCGGGGTGGCATCGCTGACATAAGAGCCAGTGACGTTCTTACCCATGAGGTGGCTCACAGAGCTGTCATCAACCGCATCCAGGCCCTTCTTGTCCCAGACGTAGCGTGCTCCCTGACAGTGAGGACACAGCAGTGGCAGTGGCACACACCCCATGCCCAGCGCCTCGTCCCCTCTGCGGTACCTCCCTGGTGCTCAGCCACTCAGCCACCAGATCCCGCCCGTCCCTCCTGGTGCCGTTCTGCGCGGGGTCCTCTGGGTACTCAGGGTCCCGTGTCCACCTGGGGGTCATGTAGGCCCTCCCACCGCCCAGGATCACCTGCAGGGAGCAGGGGGAGGGCTGCCACCGGCTCAGGCATGCAGCACACAAGGACGCAGCCACCCCAAAGTCCGCAGCTTACATTGATGTCAGTGTTGTACACCAGCTGGTGGGCGATGTCCTTGCAGCCATCCCTCAGGGTCTCCCGGGGCATGTTGGCATCAGTGTACCAGCTGCGGCTGGCCGAGTGTGCGTAGGCGGCAGCAGGGGACGCGTGTTGCACCCGCGTGGTGGTCACGATGCCCACCGACTTACCTGCAGCACGGCTCAGGGTCTGTGCACAGCCCACCTGTGCCGTGCTGGGCTCTCCGATGGGCGTACCTGCCCCATACCTGCCAGCCTGGCCCGGTGCAGGATGGAGTCCACCTCGTTGCCCAAGGCTGTGCGGCATTTGCCATAGACGGCCGCCCCGCTCAGCCCCACTGTCTTGGCGTTGGCTTTCACCCCGCACAGGTAAGCCGTGCCCGTGCCGGCACTGTCGGGCACCTGTCGGTCGATGGTGTAGGTCTGTGGGTGAGCAGGGGTCAGTAGGGCTGGGGGCAGCACGGTGCCCCCCTGGAGCTGCCCTGCTCACCTTGGCCAGGGCCACGTGGGGAAACGTCTCCATGGCCAAGACGCTCTCCTCACCCGAGCCGCCGGCCAGCTGCCCCTTGTAGATCCGGGCTGCTGACATCGTGGCCACCCCCATGCCTGTGGTGAGGGGTGACAAAGGGCTGCGACTGGGAACGGTCCTGCCCTCCCTCTCCAGGGCCATGCTACCAGGGGAGGAGGGACCCACCAGCCCCCTCCTCTTGCCAGCAGCTGAAGGACAGCTTTGTCCCCAGGGTGCTGAAGGAAGTGACACGGGAAATGGCAGCACCTGTGGGGCACTCACCATCACCCACAAACAGGATGATGTTTTTGGCTCGCTGTGCTGCCGGCTGCAAGGCCAGGGCTGCCTCCAGCCTCCTCTTGGCCCCTTCATTCCAGTAGTGCGGGGTCTTCTCAGCATCTGGAGGTGAGAGCAGAGCTGGGGGTGTGCAGGGCCCCCAAGCAGCTTCAGTGCTCCCACCCCACCATGTCCCCCATTGAGCTCTCACCTGATGTCGCAGTGGCAGTGAGTGGGGTGAGGAAAAGAAGGAGGAAGCAGATCCTGGGAGAGAGCAGCCATCCCATGCTGCCCAGCCCACGTTCCTCCCTGATGGCCGCCTGTGTGCAGGGATGGGGGGGGGCACACAGCCCTTTATGCCCTGCCCTGTCCCGCCGGAGGGCTGAGCCCCTGCTGTGGGGTGAGACGATGGGCTGATAACATTCAGGGACATCTCTTGTGGCCCTGCCCTCCCAGTGTCCCCAGCCCTCCCCGGGGGCCATCCCTTCCCCCCAAGGTGAGGGAGGACCTCCAGCCCATCCCTGGGGAGTGAGGTGGCCCTGGGGCACTCGGTGTCCCCAGGGCTGTACGAGTACCTGGGGGTCCCTAGCTCCACACCTGCAGGGACCCCAGGGACAGGTGGGGAGTGCTCAGGGCAAAGGGCTGTTTTCGCAGACGTGCTGGGCTGGGCTGGATTGAGCTTGTTTTCCCAGGGAGACAACACGGGAAGAGGATGCCAGAAAGAGGGGTAGGGGAGGACACCTCGCTGTTGTGTCAGTGTCCTGAGATCCCCTCTCCCAAGGGACAGGGTTGACACAGCACCTTCTGTGTCCATGAGGCACATGGAAACCCACACAGGAACAGGCTGCTGCTGCGTTCCCCTCCGGTGTCTGCAGTCAGGGAGAGGTGACATCTCACATGAGCGCAGGGCAGGGCTATGGCCCATGGATGCAACTGGAAGGATGCCACCAGCCCATCTCCTGGGGACTGCAAGGGATCATGACATCTCCCAGCTCTTGAGGTGCACACAGTACCCAGCTCTGACCCATGCTAAGGCCCAGGCCCTGGGGTTGAGCCAGGCAGCCCAGGCTCAGCCAGGTCCCTGCTGCTGTGCATGGCAGTTGTGTCCATGCCAGGGCCACAGCTGTCACCACCACCAATGCAGAGCAAAGCACAGTGCTCACTCTCCCCTCATGCTGGCACAGTGGAGCCATTCCCTCTCACCAAAAGCTGATCCCAGCCCCATAGAGGTGATGACACAGATGCTGCCAGAGCACAGCAGGGACAGTGGAGCAGACAGATGAAACACCCTGCTAAGGACTGAGGCTGGGCACTTCCCTCCCCGTAGAAGGAAGAAGTGAGGATACCACCCATGCTCTTCAGTGTTGGGTGGGTGCAGAGCCGGGACAGTCCTGTCTCTGGCTAAAGGGTCCTGGTGTGGGGTTAGGCTGGAAGCCAGGCTGCGAGAGGCTGAGGCAGACACCCGGTGCTGGTCGGTGGTGGCTCAGACTGGGGGATTAGAGGAAGCAGCGCGGGTCAGGAGCACGTGCACCTCCCTGACCCCCACCTTCCACTGAGCAAACAGCGAGGCTGGGATTGCACAAGGCCCTGGGAGGCACAGGGCAGCCTGGGAAATGAGTTATGGCCAGATTCCTGGCCGGGTAACAAGGCAAAATGAAACATGCACACAGTCTCCACCGTGGCTGCTGACCCGGCTTTATTTCATGACACGTGGCCCAGCCGGGAGCCCTCCTTTGTGGCCCAGTCAGCCCACCCAGCCTAAAGCAGCCCCTCCGCTCTCAGGGACATCGGTCCCCACGTGGCCCTCACCACAGGCACCCCCAGTGGCAAGGGACGGGCACCCACTGCCTCGTGAAGGCAAAAAACCAAAACCATAAAGCTAAAAATATCTGCCAGTAGAAACGCTCCAGCTGGGGTAACCCTGATCCCTGGGTTAAAATCCAAACCAGAAATAAAATGGTGTCAGTTTTAAAATTCAAATCCCCAAACTCCTCGCGGGTCCCCTCCGTCCCCGTGGGTGCCGGTGCGGCGCTGGTGACGAAGTGTCGGAGCGCTGCGGCCGGGCGTGCTCACTTCTCGGCGCTGGGTCTCTTGAGCAGAGCGCTGTATTTCAGGGGAGCGCCGTCCGACTTCAGCACCACCTCCACCAGCGTGAAAATGGTGATCTCCTGCAGCAAGGACACAGAGCGGAGAGGGGTTTTCAGGGGGCTGCCACCAGAGCAGGGTTTGGGTTGAGTGGCGTTTTCTCAGCATCCCGTAATGAGGGAATGACCGCTGGGGCCCGCACAGCGAAAGGAGAGCTGGGAAGGGATTGGATAAGGGAGACGCAAGGGAATAAAGATTGCAGAAAATCAATGCCTGCTGCTCAGGAATGCACGCTGCCTGCCGGCCCCCAGATCAATCACTTTGTGCAATGGTGCAGTTTAAGGACGTAAATCATCCATCAGCTCTGCTCCCAGCGCAGGACAACAGGATGGGACACGTGTGGTGCTGGGGGGTCATGCCCTGGCGTGTTCCCTCAGCCCCTTCTCGCCGTCTCCAAGCTCTGGCAGGACCATCCTTCCTGGCTCTTAGGGAGCAGGAGCGGGCAGCGAGCCACCCAGGATAACCCAGTCCAACCCGCCCTGCTCCTCCCACACCTGCTGCTCCAGATTCATCACTTTGAGCAGGAAAATCTCATTGAGATTTAAATGCATCAAGGCACCCAGTGAGGAGCAAAGCACAGGGAAGCCGTTCTGCAGCCATCCTGCGCTCAGGTCTACGCTCCAGGCTTGAGGATGTGCTCGAGGAGAGCTCAAAGCTGCTCCCAGGGGGAGAGCTCTGGTGTTTTCTTAGGAGGTGTGGAGGAGTTTCCTCCATTGCTGAGTGTTTGCTTAACCAAAACGGGCTCTGCTCACGCTGGGGGCTTCATTTTTCAACGCAGGTCCCTGCTAGGGTGTAAGCGATACCCAATCCTGTAGGGAAGGAGGAACCGAGGCCACTTCAGGACGCACGCAGGGGCTTCTGTGAGCCAAACACAGCTCAAGAGGAGAAAGCCTGCAGCAGCCCCAGGCAGCTCTGCTCTGACCCTCCTGAGCTGAGCAACATCTCCCCTGGGCAGGAAGGGATCTTCCAGGTCAGCTCTATCAGGAGTCCTGTTCACCCAGAACAGAGCTCTCAGTGCGGGGGCAGGGTTGGATTGAGCCCTCCCATCCCCGCCCAGGCACCAGGCAGGGATCACAGCAATCAACACAGCTGTGATTTTACAGCCACGCCAGATAAACGCTGGCAGAGAGGCACCACTTAATCAAGCCAGACAAATGCAATTGCTCCCTCTGATTGAGTTACCAAGTTAATAGATGACAGGGACACAAGAGAGAGATTTCTAGATGCTGTTAAACCATTTGACACTGCATCTCAGGAAGTCTGATTTAAAAAAAAAAAATCCTTCTAATTGGGTCTCAGCCCTGCCACATGGGTGGAAACCCAATGGCAGGGCCGTGTCAGCAAGGGGGGCAAGAAATACCAGAATGGGGGGAAGGGGCTAGGCAGGAGCTGCCTTAGGCCTGATCTTACTTAATATCTTAATTGATGATCTGGAAGAAGGAAGCAAACAGCAAGTTAATTAAATTCAGGAGGAAACTGGATTGGGAGGCAGTGCACACAGCGGGCAGGGCAGTCTGAAGGCGGTAGTGGGGTCAGCTGCGGGGGCAGCGATGGGATGGAGGAGGGCTGGGTGCTGGGAGGGGAAGTGGAAGCTGGGGTCGGGCTCCCTGGGGATGAGACAGAGAAGGACAGCAGGATCTGACCGCCAGCAAGGCATCGTGCCTCCCAGATCCATCCTTGTGTAGATCATGGGATGGATCCATGAGGTTACGAGTCCGTCCTGTGCTGCGGGGTCTTACCTGGGACACAGATTCCTGCTCCGGTCTCTCCGGCTCCCACATGAGCGTCAGCTCTGGCTTCCTCCCCACCTTCTGGAAGTGGAAGCCCAGCAAGGGCAGTGCCTGCAGGCAGGGAGATGTTGGGAGCAGCCTGTGGCCCCTGGCACCACCAGCCCCGCTCCCCACTTTGACTGAGGATGGCGATGACGCTGCTTTTGCATAGAGCCCTCTGCAGCTCTGTAGCAACCAGGATGCAGCAGCCCATGTGTCTGAGCCGAGCAAGTAAATCAGGGGCTGCTGCTATACACAAACAGCCCATAGATCATGCTATATGTCCTGCTTAAAGATGTCACTGCCAGCCATATAACCAGGTTATTACGAGAAGCTGCTGTCACTAACTGCAGGTGCTGGCCTACGGCAGTGCCGTCACAGCCCCAGATATACCATGGGATTAAATGAAATGGAAGCCAGCCTCTTTCCCTTTCCTTGCTTCAGCCCCATGTTGATCTCTGTCCCCACAGATCTGCCCTCATTCCCTTTTAAGGAGACAAATTACCCACAGCATGTGGTGGGGAGAGTAGGTCCTCAGGGACCGGGCTGCTCCGGGCTCCCAAACCCCTCCATTGTGCTGAGGGATGGAGGAGACACCCAGGCTGTGTTCAGTCTGGTGAGGCAGTGAGTGCACTGGCAGTGCTGGGGCCACTTACGTTGCAGTAGATTCGCTTCTGGACTCCAAACTTCAGCACCAGGACATCAAAGGCCTCGTT
Source organism: Numida meleagris (assembly GCF_002078875.1). Taxonomy (NCBI): domain Eukaryota; kingdom Metazoa; phylum Chordata; class Aves; order Galliformes; family Numididae; genus Numida; species Numida meleagris. Next base: position 8,662,577 of record NC_034412.1, read on the forward strand.
CAGGACACCCATCACCATGGCCTCAGACTCCAGAGGACCACACTCCTGTTAGGAGGACAATGCTCTCAGACATACGGGCTGATTTTTGAGTCATCCTGTGCAGAGCCAGGAGTTGGACTCTATGATCCTTATGGGGTGACTTCCAACTTGGGATATTCTATCACTATTCTACACCAGCATGCTCAAGGGGAGCCCTGTCTCACTGTGCTAGTGGCTACAGGTCCTGAAGCTCAGGGATAGTCCCTGCGTGTCCCCTCTCTGCCCTAGACTGAGCACTCATGGGGAAACCTGAGAGCCTCCTCAGGAGAAGACACGACCACTCCTACCCTGACGAAGATGGCAAAGAAGAGGTCGGTGCTGAGCTCCTGCACTCTCTTGGAAGCCATCTTCCTGTCATTGCAATGCTCTGCTTGTCGCTGGATGGCCTCCTTCTCCATCTTGATGGGAGAGCTGATACCTAGGAAGGAGATGAATGACAATGACAGTCCACACTCTCTCTTGCTCCAGAGATAACCCACAGCAGCCCGACGCCCAGCTCTCCCCATGTGCATTGAGGACACCCGCATGCCAAGAGCTGCCTGGTGGGATGCAGACCCCAAGCACCCTGCACTCAAGGCAGGAACCCGGGAGCCCCACCTGCACGGGACTCAGGGCACCCACCGAGCGATGCGGAGAGCAGCCGGTGCACAACGACATCTGCGTAGCGGCGGATGGGCGAAGTGAAGTGCGTGTAGAAGGGCACGTTGAGGGCGTAGTGGCGGAAGAGGGTCTCGTCCTTCAGGATGCCGGTGCAGAAGTACAGAGCCATCTGAAAAGCGGTGAGAAGCAAAAGAGGGGGGGGATGAGAAAGGAGGACAGTGCGGGACCATGAGGCTGGAGAGATCTCAGCCTGCAAGACAGAGCCTGAACCCTCCAGGTTCTGGATCTGGCCGCAGGCTCTGCCGCCCCTGTTCTCATCACACATGTTACAGCTTTTATTTTTACATCTGTGAAACAGCAGCCCTCGGGGCTGGGAAAACAACACAGCCTGAGCCCAGGCGGGGAGGGGAGGCTGCGGGGTCAGGGGGTGGCAGCAGGGTCACGGCACAGTGGCGATTGAATGAACCCGTTTAAAAATAAGAGCAAGTGATTTAAAACAAACAGGAGTAGGCAGCTCTGATTACAGAGCTGTCGTGGGAGCCATGGTTTGGGCAGCTGCATCCTCCACTCTCCAGCACGGCGGCGCAGCCAGCTCCCGCTGAGCAGCAACGCACTGATCCGGGCAAGTAAATAGTGCAGGTTAAAAAAAGCAGCGTCGGTCCCGGCCTTATTATGAGACCCAAGAGCTGGGCTAGGAGCTGCCAATTTCCACAACCCAGAACTAAATTGTTTCTGATGGACTCCACGAAGTATGGTCTCCACTCAATTAGTTCAGCTCCCACTGAACGCGGCTCTGCGCTGTCGGGCAGAGAGACACGCTCAGAGAAGTCGGAGAGATGCTGCCTGCTGTTACCCAGGGCATTTCCTGATGGATGTGCCAAACCCAGCTGCTGCTGGTCCAGTTTTCAACACCCTGATAGCAACCGATGCCCCTCGCTGAGGCTGGGAACAGCTTGGTGTCACAGCAAAATCATAAAATCATAAAATGGTACGGGCTGGGGGGGACCTTAAAGCCCACCCAGCCCCAACCCTCCGGCGTGGCTGCCCCCACCAGATCAGGCTGCCCAGGGCCCCATGCAACCTGGCCTCGGTGCCTCCAGGGATGGGAGATAGCATGGGATGTTCCTTTGGGCCGTGGCAGGGTTACACGCTGGCATTTGTCTAATACCTGTCCTCACTACCACGACAGCACTCCACAGTAATAGCAGCCTGACGTAGAGCAGATGTTTTCTCATTAGCAGATTTGACTAGCAAGTGGTCGCAAAGCCCCAGGGCCTGACTGCCACAATCCCAGGAGAACAATGAGGAGCCTGGAAATAAATCAGCCCCAGCGAACCCAGGCTGGCTCTGCTCTTGAGGACAGATTGAATCCCCGAGTGACTGAGCCCCTGAAAAATGATATGTCACTGCTCTTTCATCTGTTACGAGCTCCTGGCGTGGCAATCCAGGCAGGCACACGCGTTACCCATTGCTTGCCTCCTCCATGAGGCTGATGGCCACCAGCACGCAGCCAAGACGGACGACGCAGTGTGGCATGAGCATGGGATCAACCTGCTTTTGTTACAGCTGACTTGACGCAGCCTTGTCCCCGAGACACCCGCTCCATCACCTGGAGCTGCGTGCTGGGACATGGGGCCTCTCCGCACCATCTGTCAGAGCCACGGCCCAGCCCCTGTGTCATCCCGCTCTGCAGCTGCCAGCTCAGAGCTGTGCTCTCCTCCATTACAGGCTGCAGGGATGGGTGGATGCGGCTCATTTTCCCATCTGGTCCAGTAGCAGGGCTAGGTAGCGATAAGTCCTCTTCCCACTTGGAAGCTCTGCCCATTCTGAGGGGCACTAACATGGCCTGGCACTGCCAATCCTCTGCTTCCAGCAGTAGGAACACAACAGTGGGAATCTCAATTACTCAGGGTTTGGGGGAGCTGGTCCAGCCAACAGCATGTGTGGGGAGGGAACAGACACTGCAGAGGGCAACACTGCTGTCTGTCACCCCAGCAGCTCCGCAGACCTTCCTTATGGACCAGAGATCATACGGTTACACCGTAGTGTATCCAACTGCACAAGCTCACCCCAGACCAAGAGGGATTTCCACAGCTTCTGGCTCCTACCAAGCTAATGGGCTCAGCTGTAAGCTGGGTTTTGTTCACTATGTGAGACGCCAGGCAGCGGGTCTGCCAGGAGAGAGTGGGCTGCACTGCACACCTGAGCACAAGGGCACCTTCACCTTCTGAGGATGGTGCGAGTCAAGTTCCTGCCAAAATCCTGTATCTCATGGAATATCTCCTCTGAAAACTCCTTTTCTTCCCCAAACTGCCTGCTATTTGCTCCCCAGAAGACTTTGTCCTCCAGCGAAGCCTGGGCTTGCACCAAAGAAGGACCAGAGAGGGACCCCAGGGAATGCACACCACCTGTTGGCACCTTCCACCAGAAAATGAAGACATGACAGGAAGGACCAGGACAAACCAGAGCAGGACATGGGATCCAGGAGAACACAGCCAGCTCCAGAGGCACTCCCTGCACTTTAGAAAGCAGCACTCCTGAGCTGAGCACATATGCAAGCAGGTGATTTACTAAACGGTTTTGGTCCCCAATTCTGCTTGCAAGCATTAAGTGACTGAAGTACAGCAGGACTCCAGGCAACTGCTAACGAGTAAATGGAGCAAATGAGCTAATTAGAAGAGTGACAGTCAAATGAGTGATGTAGGAAAGATGATTCATTCCTGCAGCAATTGGCAGACCACAGCAGAGAGACCATTCCAACAACGTGCTCCTTTCCCTGTGGGGTAGGACTTCCCCCAGAAGAGGCTGTACGATGCCCAGCAGCAAATGTAGGAAGACAGATGCCTCATAAAAAGGTTTCTGATGGTGATAAGCACCCAAGTAATGTCCTGAGCTGCAGATGCGTCAAACATGACAATCAGGGGGAGGAGCACAACCAGCCTCCAATGCACAGGCACTGACAGGAGGTCTCTTAGTCTGGAGGGTGACCAACCGGTTTCCAGAGCTTCCCTGCTTCTAAGGGGATGTGCCTGGATACCAGACTGATCTGTGGCCAGATACGTGGTTCAGTGGGTGTGGGTGATGGGTTGATGGTTGGGCTAGATGATCTTAGTGGTCTTTTCCATCCTTAATGATTCTGATTCCCACAACCCTGCATTGTCCTGACGCCTGATTTCTTCTTGGACAAGAAACCAGTTTAGATACCATGACATGAGGTGGCATGAACATGAGCCATGGAGCTTATCACCAGCTCTTCATGGAGCAGGCTGGGTTCTTGTAAGTCTGCAGGCATCCTGCACATCACCTCCATTGTGATACACCCCAACCCCATAGGGGCACTGCAGAGTGCGAGGAAAGGCTCAGCCTGACCCTGCTGATCCTACAGCATCACGACCTGTGTCCATTCACTCTTCCCCTATGTAATGACCAGCTATGGTGATGCAGAAGGGGTCAGGGATGGAAATGGGGCCTCGGAAAAGAGCTACAGATGTGCGGGTCTTACCTGCATGGGCCTGGAGAACATGTTGGTCAGCACTTCCTTCCTGGCTTCGGAGTATTTGTCGGCCCCAAATGTTTCATTTAAGCTTTTCTGAAGGAGAAGAGAGAAAGTTTTCAGGCTGACAAGCAGCATGCGACAGTGCTCAGAAACACTCTCCTGACCTGTGCCTGGGCCCCATCCACACACTGAGAGCTTCAGCATGCGCACTAATGGGACTCGGGAGACAAGTGGGGATGGGAGGTCACTGCCTGGGGCTGGTGGTAAGGAAGGGCTGGGAGCCTTCAAAGCATGGTGGAGGAGCTGAGTGTGCAGCCCTGCAATGCTGACATAGCCCCGGTGCGGCCAGCGAGCAGGGAGAGCGGCGTGCGGGAGGCCAGCGGGGATGGGATTAACAGGGGATTATCCACAGCCCGGCTGCAGTGAGGAAAGAAAATCCTGGAAGCTGCACTGTGCTGTTCAGCTGGGGTTCAGCCTCGGGACACACTCAGCAGAGTATCGCTCCATACCTCCTGTGCTGCCTGCAGCTGACCTTTCCCAGCACTGCTCTCTGGTCCTTGCCGGTCCCCAGTCCCCACCCTTCCCTCCTTGACTCGCCCAGGATCTCCCAAGAAGGCAAAGAAAGGAAATCTGGGTGTCCTCACTCCCTGGTGCACTCACATGCAGGCTGCCTGCGCTGCTGAAGTCGATCTCGAGGCCAACTTGGTGGCAGAACTCCATCAGGTCGTTCAGCAGCTTGCTCTGGGGTGGCGGATGGCGGCGAAGCAGCGCCTGCTCGGGGAAGGAGCGGTAGATCTGATGGGCCACGGCCATGTTCGCCAGCAGCATGAACTCCTCCACCAGCCTGTAGGGCAAGAAACACAACCCCAGGTTGAGAAGGGACTCCCCTGGGTTCAGAACAATGGGAGCTAACAGGACTTGGGGGAACGGGGAAGTTATAAATGAAGACTGGATGTGGATTGCAGGGTGCCGTGCTGGGGTGAGCACCCTTGGGCTCAATGAATGGGGATCTCCAGGGCTGCAATCCCAGCATCACCGATTGTGGTTTGCTCCCATCCAAAGGGTTGTGCCACTGGAGACTTGTTTATCCGGGCTCAGATAAGACACGAGAAGTACTTAATTGGGCTTCCAGCTATTCGCTGCTTGAATTCCCCAGGCTCCTAAATGATCTTAATTGCCACAAAAGATAATAGATTTACAGGAGTCACGTCACACTCCACGCAATGCCCCAGAGAGCTGTTACTGATCAGGGTAGCTCAGCCCTCCTGCACGCAGGGCAGCACTTCTGCAGGGCTGGCTGCAAGACCTGGGTCAGCGTCCCACATCCTGCTGCTCCTCCTGCTCCAGGAGCATGGGTGCAACGTGCAGGGTGCGCGTGCTCCAGCTGCAATGTGCTCCCAGCCAGGGAGGATTTGACAAGGACTTGGAAGAGAAAAGAAATAATTAAAGTTGAGCCCAGAGGAGGAATTAGCACATGCTGCTTGTAATAAGCAGTGGAAATGTTCATCTTTAATGGGAAGGAGATCCCTTAACAAGAGCTTTTTGGGTTCTCCAGGGTTGGGGAACTTACTGCTGCAGAGAAGTCAACAGGAGGGCAGGAGGGACACCCTACGGCACAGCAGCACAGCCCAAGCGGGAAGAGGCCACCAGCCCTGTCCCCTAACACTGAATGGCAACACTACCAGCAGGCCAAGGGATGGGGCAGTGGGTTGGACAATGCGCCCACAGCCTGGTGCAAGAGAGCTAGGTGCTGCGGACACGGTGGTGGCATCCATGTCCACTTGTTTGGGGCAGCTTCCAAGAAGGCCAAGCAAAGCCTTGCTGCTCCTGTACAGCTAAGCCAGCAGATGGCAACATCGGTCCCTCTATGGTCACCAGTGCCTGGGGGCTGTGGGATGGCATGGCCCCAGGGCCATGGCCCCTGGGCACCTAACCCAGGGCTGGCCAGGCTGCAGCAAACACAACTTCCAGCTGCACTTCAGCCACCTTGCAGACGGCATGTAGGGACAAGGAGACCTACAGGGCCATACCAGAGGCAGAAGGCAGCACCTTTTACACCTGAAGGAGAACAAGCAGCACGCTTTGCTCCATCAAATCCCTTCCTCTCTCTGTTCCACACCTTCACACCTGGAGCACGAGCTCTCAGACAGCATCAAAGACATTCACTGAAGGCTGCTGCTGGCACTGGGGACAGGGCCAGCGCTGCCACCCAACAGCCCGCCAGGAGGTCAATGACAAGAAGGAGGTCAATGGCAAGAGGGTGTTCTTCCTTTCTTTCTGTCTTATTTTTTTTTCCTTCTTTTTTCTTAAAACAGCCGAGCTCGGAGCTTGGCTCGGTGCAGCTGGCAGACAGGAGCGCAAAGAAAAATATTTCATGGCTAAAAAAAATGGAGACAGAAAGACTGGTCTGTCCGAACGCGCGCTGAATGCATCCCATGTGAAATGCAGCCTAACGCCATCGCTACAGTTTCCTCTGGATTAGCTGAGCTATCCTTGGCTCCTGCTTCCATAAAAATCCCATAAACAATCTGATCTGAACTTTTGCCCTTTCTGGGCTCATGCGAGGTTTCCTCTGCTGTCCCCATGTGGGTGCCTGCAGGTACCAGCTGCCCCACATGCCTGCACTGCAGTGGGGATTGCTTCCAAACCTGTTCAACGCATCATTTAGTATGGGCACATGTGAGAGGGAGGAGAGCTTGGTAAAGTACGTAAGCATCTTCTGCCGGCTCTTTCAATACCCAGATTTTGCTTATGAGTTATGGGCTCGGAGCAGGAGTTAGTGGGTGAAACTCTATACCTTGACTTATGTAAGAGGTCAGATGGAGTGTAGAGTTTTCAAAAGAATTCGCCTTTGGGTTTCAAACGTGAGTGAGGCACGCCGGCTCCTACAGCCCACTGAGATTCCAGGCTTCTGAGATGCTCTCAAACACAGAACATCATGCTTTTCCGCTGGGATATTAGGAAAAAATTACTCCCAGAAAGAGTGGTGAGGCACTGGCACAGGCTGTCCAGGGAGGTGCTGGGGTAACCATCCCTGGAGGTGTTCAAGAACCATGGAGATGTGGCACTAAGGGACATGGTCAGTGGCCATGGTGGGGATGGGGTGGACTTGGTGATTTTGGAGGTCTTTTCCAACCTTAATGATTCTGTGAACCTCTGAGACCATCCAGCTGGGCAGGACTATGTCACTGGCTGGCAGCCCCAAAGCCAAGCTGCTGGGCTGGAACTCTTCTTGCACAGCCTCTGCCAGCACCGAAAATCCATGGGGCATGGGAAGAGGAGCTGCACACCGACTCCCTGGAATTGTGGTAGCAGCAAGGCTATTATTTGCTCTGATCCTTTCCAATCTCTTGACATCAACCTTGAAAAACTACTCGCATCCTCAGTGAGCTGTTTTGATGACGGCAAATAAAATATTGGTTTCTCGTGCCGAATCTCCACGGAGCGAAGCAGGGCAAGCAAAATGCCTGTTTGGCTGCTTGTTTCCATAGCAATGTGGCCAGGCTATACAGCAGCCATCGAAGTGCCCACTCTCCCTGATTAACTTGACAAATGACATTAGCAAAGCAAGGCTTGCTGCAAAGGAGAGAGACAAGGACTTTGTTTGCAATCCACTAAGTGCACGAACAAGGCAGGGAACTAAACAGTGCCATGGGAAGCTAGTGCACAAAAAAGAAAGCCTCAGCTTGTCTGTGTGTACCTGAGAGGGCTCCAGAGACACAGACAGATATACTTGCTGAGGGCAGCGCATCACTGAGAGCCCGCGCTCTCCGCTGGCTGGAAGGGGATTATCGCCGCAGCGCAATCTCATAACAAACAGATCTACAGCCACCTCCTGGGAACGGGACTCTAAATCCTGCTGTGCTCACCAGGAGAAAGTCACCTTCCACGAAAGGCTGCAAACAGAGCGGTGCACATCCAACAGCAGCAGCAGTTGTTGAAGGAAAACGGCAAAGAAACGGCAAAGTTCAGCCAGCACACCCTCTCCAAAGCGCCACATCCAAAGACGCTGGACATGTGATGACTTTTTCTTCTTTTCTTTAAATCATGTACGTTTATTTTTGATTACAGCTCTTCCATGAAGAAAAGGAAATTGAAAGGTTTCTATAAAAGCTATTCTAAAAGCAACATTAGCTAAGCCCGCATCTCCTGAGAGTGCAGCCAACGACAGAATCGTGCTCTGTATCCAGTGGCCAGAGTGGAGCTTGCAATGGCCCTTTACTATGCAAAATCCTACAAGAAATGCCTACCATCCTCCTGTGACACTGCCCAACCTACAGGAGCATCTTCAGCCATGCATTGCTGCTTGACGAGTTATGAAAATTACATCTCCTGTTGCCCAAAAGTTGGATTACTGCATTATATACGAGGCTTGCAATGTTGGTGTGGAGCTCCCTTTGCCAATGACAATTGCCAAAAGACCATAAGCCCTACATTTTTTGAAAGAAAAAGCAGCAACAGGCAAGAACGCTGGTGGTTCCTGGCCTGATGAAAGTCATTCGTGCTCCTTTCACAGCTAGCGGTAGCTTTGAACAAAGCCAAGCTGAATAATGGAATTACTCCACTTTCTGAGATTGCTCAATTAGCTCTTGGTTAAAACTGTTAATACTGAGACTTGATGAGAACAGCAGCTCTGAGGCAGTTTCACATTCATTTCTTACGAAGCTAGAATGGCTTTTCCCTCTAATGAACTCTCTTTCCGGGGTATAATGAATGTCCTTTTTATTAGCTATGGTGCCTTTTTGGTAATAGATGCTGAGAACACAAATGCATGGGAGGGTTTTCTGAATACAAATGTCCCTTACTGGCCACTCTCGCACCTTCAGGCTGGGAATGCCACGACACCACTCCCCTCGCTTTATCCAAATTAAGTGCGGTACAGTGGAAAACCGCTTAAGCTCCCAATCCTAAAGCTGAGCTACTACGGGAGGCATTCGGCATGATTAGGAATTAATTGCTTAAAGCCTGATGCACTGGGTTTGCACGCAGGGATTTAGACCGCTAGAAAGACCTCACCCATTTGCCTAAGTTCCCTTGAAATTACTGATATTTGCAGTGTTACATAAAGAGCTGACTTCATCCAGCAGCACTGTGTCGGGATGGATGTCCAAGTGCTGCAGACAGCACCAGTGGCCATGGGATGTCCAGCATCCACTGATGCTCAGCTGAGAAGAAAGGAAATGCCCTGGCCTGGAGCTCATCAGCCTCATCTGTGGGTTTGGTGATGGGGAGGCGTGCCCGTGCCACTGCCCCACATCCCACCTTGGGCTGAGCATGGAAGGAAACAGTGCTGAAGTGAAGAGAGACTTGCAGAGGACAAAGCCTCTGCGGGCTGCGCCTCTTCATTAAACGTTAATATGACTGCAGTCTGCTCCTTCTCATGCAAATTGGTGGCAACCTTCAGGCTCCTTGCACGGAGCTGATGTGTCCCTCTGTGCAAAACTGCACCTTGAGCTGCCAGGGCTCCTGTACCAGATGCAGAGAGCCGCTGGTTCGTGAAGATCTCTCCAAGGAGCTGCAAAGGGATGATCAGGGCCCTGAAGAGCTGCAGGGACAGATAACCAGGGACCACAAATGCACACCACTAAATGCTGCCTTCAGCCAATGGATCTCATGGGGGCAATCACCACCTAGGCTGGAAAACCTCACTGTTGGGAATGCATTAGGATGCTCCTGAGCTGAGGTGTTGCCCAGCAAAAGAACCCAGAGCCAAGACAGGTCTGGAACAGTGCTCAGGAGAGGGGAAACACCCTACAGACACAGCTCCCAGAGCAGGACTGAGGACTGGCAGCCCACATTCCTGAGACGTACAGCCTGATAGCGGACTGGCTCTGAAAGCAGTGCTTATGACACGAAACCTCTCATAGACAGATAATATTAATGTCATCCAGAGTCCGGCTAAGAGGGGAATGGAAAGAATTCCTGAAGAAATGCAGACAAGCCCTCTCCTGACGTGAGAGTCTCCAGCCCCACGCATCAGCCCAGCGCCGCCTGTTATCAGGCTGTGCTTCCTACTGAAACGAGGAAGCAGGAATGAAAGGCACTTTTCCTCACAGTTAAAAGTTTACGCAAACGATTTATGGGTCAGAAAAATTAGCAAGTCTGTTGCTGAGTGCTCCGTACACCAGCATGTGTTACATGGCTGCTGACCAGAAATGCCAAGACCCATTAGGGGGAAGCAAAGGGCAGCACGATGGAAAGTTAAAGATGCTTTTTGCCCATTTAATTAATTAGTTGGGTCTTTTTTCCATCCCCTGCAGCCTTCATTAATGTAACACTGAAGTGAAGGAATATTAACAATTCAGACAACACATTAATATTAACACAACACCTGCAAAATGCAAATGGAAGTCCATTAGGTAAACAGATGATCTTAAGCCATTGAGGCAGAAATAACATTCTGACATTTCCTAGCAGGAGTACACTGTCCATCACTGATGCTCCATTATAAAGCCACGGCCCCTGTACGTAGGGGGCTCCTCATCTGTTACCGGTCCCTGAAAGGATTAGAAAAACTTACATTTCCATTAAGACATTTGCCCCTTTCATACGGAAAGTGTCTTACTAACGCCGTGTCATGAACCAGAAAGATCAAAAGGGATTTTTAAAAGGATTTTATCTCCGTGCTAGCAAGGGATGGAGATAAAACCTGAAGCTGATAGCTTGTAAATATTAACCTACTCTTGGGATTGCTCCAGAACCTGAGCTTTCTATTATTGTGGTTTAAACTGAGACAAATTTTCAGTAAGGGCAAAAACAGCTGCAGAACAGGCAGTGCCACAGGGAGTCACCTGGAACTGCCACCTATACCTTCCCATCCCAAATCTCCATCAGCTAATGCTCTACAGCCCCTCCAGCTAAGGAGAGAGCCTTACATGCATTTCTCCCTTCAGCCTTTGGCTATTCAGCCTTTTTCTACAGTTTACCTGACACTGAAGAGTTGATTACTTCCAAAGCACAAGACAAACCTATGGGCAAGGGGGAAATAGAACAGATGGGCTGGACATCCCAGACTAGAAGCATACCTTGAGATGGGCAGTGTCTGGGTCATGCATCCCTCTACAAACCTGGATGTGACCCAGCGACAAACGAGCAGGAGTCTGAGAAAGTTCACGAGGAGATGAACAAGAAAAGCAAAATAAAAAAAGTTTCGAAAGACCAAAATCATGCAGAAAAATCTAGATAATCTGGCAGCCAAAGGCAGCGGTGGCATAACAACCCAATGCGTGCCCCATGATGCTGATGAAGCCAGGCAGTGACTTGCCAAGTGAGCCCCTCTCCTGTTCAGTGCAGGATAACTTCAAAGCCGGATGAAGTTGGCCTTTTCCAGCTGAGTTCTAGCAATCTCCAAGGATAACTATCCCACAGCCCCTCCGGGTCTCTGATCCAGTTCCTAACCACGCTTGTAAGTGTTGTTCGAGCTTATAGGAAAACAAGCACGGAGCAGGGCTCCCAGTGCTGCCCATCGCCGCTCCGTTTCAACCTCAGAGCTGCAGTTGTAGCACCGAGTGTGGGCAGGTTAAGGGGAACAGTTGTATCAATACAGAGCGAGGGATCCAGCTGGCCTCGGTGCTATTATTCTTGGTCTGAAGCGATGGTGAAGCACAACAAATGAACGCTCTGGTTACAGAGGCTTTCAAAGACATGGAAACCCTAGGGGGAGGGGAGCAAGGTACATGGGACACGGACACCACATCGGGGTTAAAACAACCCGTAATAGCTGGCAAAAGGATGAAAGGGAAACGGGCGACGCGGGATTTGGGGGTGCTGTTTTCTAAGTAGGGACTACTGAAGTACTTTGGATAACTTCTGGTTTCAGGCAACCTCTTGGCAGATTTAAACGTCCCAGAAGGTTTTACATCCAGCTCCTACAATCTTAAACTAAATATTAGGTGAGAAAAACATGCTTCTAAAGAGAAGTCAGGCATAGCTCTGAGTGAAAAACAATGAGCAGGAAAACGAATGTTATCGGGTTTGCTGAATATACAACCAACAACGGTTTTCTTTCCTAAAAACAAAGCCAAGGGAACAAAATGCAAAGAGACGAGTGGGATGGAAAAGCTGCAGGAAATGGAGGCCATCCCCCCGCTCACCCCACATTTCCCCTGCCTGGCCCCAGTGGTCAGGCTCGGAGCAGTGCTGTAAATCCCTGATGGTGCCTTACCCTCTTTGCAGTGGGACAGGGTCGGGGTACAATAGGTCTTTTCCATCTGTAACTTCTCTCTCTTGACTTTTATGTGCCTTGATTTGATTTACTGGCGTAGGGGCGTGAAGAGTCTGGCTTGGTCTGAGGACAGTCTGAGGTTAACTCGGTGTAAGGACAGGCTGAGATTAAAGGCAGCAATGCAGCATCACCACCCCATCCATTACCAGAAAACGTTCAGGCGTGGATTTATAGTCATGTTCCAGTGAGCCCACACATCGCAGCAGGCTGAAATTAGCCTTGTTTACACAATGGGATAGTGAAGAAGCAGCTAAACATCCTACTGATGTCAGGCACACGACTGAGAACACCCAGCAGCACGGGAACAGAGAGACAGAGAGGAGAGGGCATGGTTGTAGCACCCATCTCCAGCTGATGAAGGACACGGGTGTGATGAAGAAGAGCCCTTGCAATGCTATCTTCCAGGCTACAACCAGAGTTCAACAGCACAGATCAACCTCCTGAAAAAAGTCACCAAAAAGCAGACACACAGATCTGTCAGCACATTTGTGCTGCTGAAATCAACGGATCTCAGCACCGGATCACGATAAGATTTGCAACGCAGACATCTTGCAGAGCCTTGGCAGTGCCTTTTAATCCTTGGAAAAGGAGCACTTCAGGCATCGATTCTTGCCTTTGCATCAAGTGTTGCAAAGCCAAAACAACAAGCTCTTTTGGAGCATGGGGCATATCCTAAGATGCCCCAGAGCTTTCTTGTCCTACAGACATTGAATAGTAATCTCCACATGACAAAACAGAAATAAAGCCATATATCCCCACGTCTTGGCAAGCCTCCAGTCCATGCCTGACAGATACCTGGCCCTGTGTGCTGCATCTCTCCAACAGCTTAACCCTTGGATGAACAGAGTACACGTTTAGTAGGAAGCACAATATTAAATCTGCTTTTTGTTTCTACATCATCATCCTGTATTAGAGGACAATGCCCTCCTCTTCCTCAGTGCCTGGATCTGACACTCCACACTGGGAAATCACCATGGAAAGTCACCTGCAAAGACCATGCTGTTGGAAGTGCAATGGTGCCTCCAGCACTGGCCTCGCATGTCCTCAGTACTACAGATGGCGTGACTCAGGCTCCCGTGGTGGCTGGATCCCTACCAGCCATATTCCTTCCTGGCAGCCCAGCTCAGCCTTCATCAGACTGCTCAGCAGTCCAATGGGAATGACTCTGGCCACGAGGTCTACCCACTTGGCCAACCATTTGCAAATCTGAGTCGTGCCAACCTGAAACTGCCCATGTGTATGGAGTGCACTGTATCCTCCATCATCAGATTGAACAGAGATGTCCCTTCTCCTTCTCAAGCTCTGAAAATACCGTGGGATGGGAGAAAAACAAGGGTGCACAATGCTTGCTGCCTCCCAGCAGGTCCCTGATGTTCTGAAGCGCGAACGCATCTAGACCTGGGGAAGCCAAATGCAGTGCCATGTCCTTCCTGGAGTCTGACCCAAAAAGATGCCCAATTCTCCATCAAGAACTGTTCAACAATTGAGTGCGTTCCTCTGCCGCAGAGATGGCAATCCCACTTTGGCCTGAGCTTGCTCCATAACACACCAAGATACATCTCATACTGAAAGGAAGCTGTTCAGAAGTGATGCATGGACAGGCTGAGCATCAAGGCATGGGAAATGCAGCTCATGGTACGTGCAGCCCAGGCACACCGTGCCCCCTGTGAGAGCCACTCTCCCATTGTTATTTAACATCCTGCGAGTTTCAGCCAGCGACGCAGTCTCCCATCCGCGCCCCAAACTGGCCTGGGAATGGCTGGGAAGAAGAAAGGGAGCTTGAAATGAACTGTGGAAAGATTTAAGTGCTCTCACTGCTGCTTTCCAATACAATTTTCCACTTGGGGCAGGGGAAGGGAAGGAGGAGAGCCTGACAGCAGTTTAGAGCCAGTCACAGTTGTGACAGGTTCTTCTTTTCCATTTCCAACCAGCTCACAGACAGGAGGAGGACTTTAACCTCCATTAATTATCACTGCCTTACTCCAGCCCAGGGTTTCAGAGAAGCAGCAGCGAACCCTTAGGACCAGTTACGAGCAGGTTTTGCCTCAAACTGTGCTATTCAGCTTAATGCAGTACAACTCCATCATTCATAAAAGGGCCAGCACAACTCTCCCTACAGCAACCCTGCAGCTGAGAGCCACTGCACAGCATCAGTGCTGCCAGAGAAGAGGATTTCACAAATGACTCTGCACTCTCAGCTGAGGACAGGTTAACACCCATTTAGCAGACACCTCTGTTGTACATCCACAACGGAGCTTAACAGGAACACATCACTCCTGCTTGCTCTCTGCCTACCAGAGACTGCTACCGCAACGCTACCACTACATGGAGTTTTTATGGCCCTTATCAGCACTGATCGTTGGATCTGCAGCTTAAAAGTGTGAATGCATAGGTTCAGGGAGATAAGAGCAGCGTGCATGCACTCAGCCTCGTGCAGTTGGGTCAAAATTGTGAAATATTGCTGTGCGCTTTCTCCCACTGTTGGGCCTCAGTACAAACTATTGAATATCACTATAAAAAAAATCAGCTGTAGCCAAGATGTGCCTGCACAGGGACTCAGTGTGCCCCAGGTCAGCCACTACGTGCTCCTGGACTTGGCACCCATTGAGTGTCTGCCTTCCTGCCAGTGGGGCTGAGCCACCCCCAGATGATCCCTGGCCTCTACTGCTACCAGTTTGTGTTTGGCGGTGACCACATGCATCATTCCCCCTTTGCGTGGTGACACAAGACCTTTGCAGAGCTGGCCTCTTGGCTCACAGGTGTTTTTATCCTTTTTGCTGGTGGATAATGAAAGCAGGAAGACAGATGCTGCGGCGGGGATGCAGCTACAGTGCAGATGCAGTGAGCAGCCTGGTCCTGGTTCAGGCACTTTGCAGCAGTGAGCTCCCTTAGCTTCACTTCCCGGAGCCGCTGCCAGCCCCAGCCATGATGGATGTACCAGCACAGAGCAGGAAAGGAGGAAGGCAGTGCACCTGTGTGTGCACAGCCATGCAGTGAAGCAGGGAGCAGGATGGGCTGTGGATCCAGATGAGCAGTGATTTGGACAGATTGTGCCGGGGTGCTGAGATTCGCGCAGCTCGGTGTTCAGCTCTGAGTCACATAGCCTGGGGAGCAATGACTGCTGTGCAACTGCTCTTGAGCTGCAATGAAAGGATGGAGAGGAGCTTCCTGTGTGTGGATGCTCACTGGTGCAGAGGCTCAGGACCCGGCCCCTGCTACCCAACCTCAAATAACTCAGGGAGGAGGAAATCCCCCAACCACAACTGCTCTGAGAACCAGGTGTGCAGCACTAACCAACCGCCCTGAACGCTACTCTAGGACTGAAAGGTAAAAAATAAAGACGAGTGCACTCCTAGATTTTCATTCTCTTTGTGCTGACAGCCTCTCTTTAATCCTACTTCCCACACTTAAGGTGTTAATGGGAACCTTGACGCATTTCAGAGGAAACGCACGCAGACAGAAGATAGATGCCTTGGTCTGAAGCCCTGCTCCCGGATTCCGCATCAAGCGCCGGATTTGTTTATATCCATATGATACAATCTCCATAAAAGCAATCAACCACCACCAAAAGGAGATGTTTCAATATCTGCACAGCCTTCACGCAGAACAGGCATTAGGTTTGCTTTTACGATGCAGAATAATATAATGGATCCCTTCCACAAGTTCCCAAATGCTGTTATTAAGTATTGCTTCTCTAATAAAATATGCTGCAACATACAGCGGTACATGATGTGGCATTTACACGAGTCCTTTCTCTATACAGGACTTGCTGGCTTTTAAACAAATCTGTCTCTTCCATACACTACAAAAGCACAAGATGAGTAATTATGTTCTCTGCTTAATAATGTTTTTGCACTGGCCAATTTAACAGCTAATCTCCACAAACCTCTGAGATAGTCCCCCAGCAGCTACATTTGCATGTTGTAATCAAGTCTCACTATTAAATCATACTTTGCAACAATAGCTGAGCTGTCAAGTACAACCAGTGGCACTGTGCAGACGAAAGCCCTGGATGAGCACACACAAAGCAATGTCCCTCTGCCATCCCTTCAAACTTTCAAGAGCTCAGGGATGGCTGCACCCACCGTGGATCTTAGGACAAGCATCCTTTGGCTCTGCTTTCCAGAGCAGCCAGGCAGCTCGCAGGTTGCTTGTCCTGTTCACCCCTCCAAACATACATCCAGAAGAGACCCAGAGACACAAGCTGAGCCCAGCACCATGCTCCTCTTGTGTATTTGCTGAAGCAATGCATCCCTTCTCTGCTTTCCCATGACCTCTGCCGTGCCTTGACTGGGGCAGGGACTGCACAGACCTGAGCAACCCAAGAGCATCAGTCAGGCTGGATGGGGCTCTGAGCACCTGATGGAGCTGTAGGTGTCCCCACTCACTGCAGGGCGTTTGGACCAGATGGCCTCTAAAGGTCTCTTCCAACTCAAACAGGTCTATGATTCTATCATTTTGTAACTGCACCAGGAGGCAATTCCTACAGCAGGCATCACTGCACTGCTGCCAAGAACAGTTTCTTACTCTGAAATGAACTCTGTGTCTCTGCACTGCCTGCAACAAGCAGAGACCTTGTTGAGTTCTGCCTTTTGCAGTGGCTGTTCCACAGGGCACAATGTTCAGCACAGAGATGCAGATCAGCTGCAGCCTGGCCATATCAATGATGTCTTTCTGTCCTAACGATCCTTCCTACGCATTAGTACAGCATTTATTTCCGCCTTGTCCCGTACTTCCCATTTATCCATATTGTGACACGGTCTCCTTCTTTTTAACGTGGAGACAGAGGGAAAGGAGAATTTCTGGCTGGTGCTGGCTTGCTCTGCACAGACAGATCAATGCAGATCCCATCTGTCTCGCTAATTGCTGGGGGATGGGGCTGACCGAGCTGGGTGTGGAGGAGCAGCATGCTGCACTGCCCTGCTCTGCACCCATGGGGAACGTCACACAACAGAGCATTTCCAGGGAGGGCCAAGGTGGACAAACAAAGACACCTTGGTCAATATTGGCACTGCTCATTTAAGAGCGCTTCTGCTCATCAGCCCCATTTTAGGTGAGGCAGGTAAAAGACACAAAACTTAAGATGCTTGAAGCTGATTTGAAGAATTTGGAACCATTTCCCATTCAAATTAATGGAAATATAAATGCAAAGTACACTCTGATCCTCAAGAAGGCTCCTTCCAAGCAAGATCTTCTCATTAACTTGAAAGGAAGCTACGAACAAATCCGCTGTGGTACAGGCAAAGGCAGGTTACAAACCCATTAAGCTGCAGATTGGCTAACACATGACAAATTGAAAGAGGTGAAAGTACTAAGCTGTAACGAGAACCCCATTTACGGTGACCTTGAGAACCTGAGGAAATGAGCACACAGAACAAGTGTTGATATGGAGGTCCTTTTTTCAATGCAGAAGCAGGAAACAGAGGGAACAGAGTCCACCACCAGATCGATTTAGCTGCACTGAACTTTGAAAAAAATATATACAGTTGAAAAAGCAACAGGACCCGGAGCAAAGCACAGCAGTAATGGAGAAAGGAAAACCACTCACCCTTGCTGCCCAGGAGTTGGTCAGGAGAAGTGCTTCCTCTCTCACCCTCTGATTTCCAAGAACATCTCCCAGAAATGCACTCTTGTCCTCGAGAGACCGAGAACTCCCTGGTGTTCTCTTGGGATACTTTAACCAGTGGCTAATCTCTCTTGCCTTTCAAATGTGTGCCTTACTCCTAGACAGAGCGCTTCAGCCAGGAGCTCTTGGAGAGCAAGCAATCCCACCTGGCTGACGATCCACCCGGTTACTCCAGCTTACACTGCTGATCCCCTGAGGAGAGGCGGTACTTAGTGCTGAACACACCATAGAGGTCTTGCCCATGGCAAACCCAAAGCTCAAACAGCAGGCTGGCAGCAGCACGAAGGTGTCTCCGAGCAGAGCCTCTTTTGGCACTGTCAGCAAAACACGTGCTTTGGGTCCCCAGCATCTCCTTCATTGCCCTTGGTCTTCCTCCACTGCCTGATGCTGCATGCAGCTTTTCACTGCTTGGTTGTACCTAAAGCACATCCTAACAAAGCGATGGAAGGCATGTGCCCTTCCTTGCTGGTCCCAGTGCTCCCTGCTTGTAATGTCATAGAGAGAAGTGGACGACACAACCTAGATCCACCAGAGAAGTCACTGCACCGTGACTGTACATCCAAGGATGCGGAGATTAAGCCAAAACAAGGGCTTCAACAAGGGCTCTGACGATTCTCAGCACAGGGTCTTCCTGGACACAAAGATAATCCAGTGATTTGGTTTCTAGGTAAAAGTGAGAGAGGCTTCATCTAGAATCATAGCACGGCTGGGCTCAGAAGAGACCTTAAGGGTCATCCAGTTCAAAACCTCTGACATGGGCAGGATTGCCACCCACTCAATCAGGCTGCCCAGAACTCCATCAAATCTGCCCTTGAACACGTGGAAGGAGGATTGTTTGCTCTTCCCCACGTCAAACCTGTACCCCATGTACCTAAGGGCTAATCAGAGACTTGTGTGATTCAGCGCTACTGAAAATATCCAGACCCACGGGTTAACAGTTCTAACTCAGATATAGCTCAGTGCCTTGGGCATTACACAGACATATATAGGCCAGGGAAATGATGCTGAAATGCCACCGAGGGCTTCCAAACATATTGTTAAGTGAATGGATATGTAAACGGTTCTCCAGGGATGACACACGGAGACAGCATCTCTGACTCAGTTACAATTGCAGATGATTTTCTCGCCTATTTGACTGTCACTGAACACCCGGGCGTCCAGCACTGACGAGGAGGTTTAACAGCTCCTCACCAAGTGAAAACACTGAAATAGGTCAAACAACAAACTCCTGATTCAAATCTAGGAGAGCAGGGACAGAGCTCACACACCCCACTGGAGGGTGACAGACCTGGTACACCATGGGTTTTTAGAGGGAGATCTACTTGTGCACATGGGATTTGTGTAGGACATAAAAGTCTCAAATTTTCATCTGCAAGGAGTCAGATCACCAAATCTTATCAGCTCGCAACAGGGAAGGGCAGGTTTCCTTGGTCACCTTTTCCACCGGCAGCCCCCACACGACAGTGGCACTCCAAGGAGCTGACAGCTGCTATCTCTACAGCACTGGAGGAGTGGCAACCTGTTATTAAAGTAGCTGGGTGGCCGGAGGAGGAGGCGGCAGGTCTGCGATGAGAAAAGCAGACAAGTAGTACCCTGGGCAAAGCCCTTTGTAAGAACCCTTCTCACCTGGAAACAGCCATAGGGTCCCTTCTACAAGAAAGAACGACTTAATGCTGCTCAAGGTCTCAGGTGGCAAAGGCTATTTTGCAGCATATGTTCCCAGTAGTCTTTGTGATGTACCGAACATTGAGAGCATATCTTAAGGCAGGAAGGATTACGTATCTTTTGGTGTTTTAAAGGTCAATGTGCAGACTTAGTCTCCTGGACAATTTAGCCTACGCTGAACCCATGCCAAACCAGGACAACTGGTTTATTTCCACATTCGGTGACAGAACAGTTTACCAGCACTGCTTGGCCAACTCCAATGCTTACTCCTTGGCAGGTGAAGGACATACATCACCTGCAGACTTGGATAAAGTTTAGCACCAAAAAGTCAAACAAAAAGACAAGATATGGTATCAAAAGAAAAACTCCAAACTCCATCCTGCTTTGTTGTCTCTGTGATACTGCTCTCGTGGCCTGGCTTGCCTTGTGCTTCCAGTCCTATTCTTATCCACACAGAGACATCTTCCACCAGATCTTGGTAGTGCAATGAGCCCAGGGGAGACTGATGTAGCCTCAAACCCAGGGGCTGCTTACAACCAAAGTGCTATTCTTCCTTCTCAGCAAATACAAGCTTTATTACCCCAACAGCTTCCAATGCCCTCCAGCAACAGCTAAACCCTACTACAGCTCACCAGGAAAGAGTGACAGAGCAGCTCAGCTGCCAGCAATCCAACAAGACTAGGAAAATGCTTGCAAAAAATTAAGTGATGTGTAGAGCTGAGGCCAGGGCTACAGAACTGCAGTGCAGTAGGACATGCCCTGTGCCAGCTAGACCAACTTGTCCAACAGGGCATCCTGAAGTGAAAATCCCACTCTGGAGAATTTGACATTAGCTGGTAGATCCAGTTTTGCAAATTGAATTAATTTCATTTTTGATCTGAAATCTAAACAAGGCATTTTATAACCTTCAGGTGAATAACCGTTATTGGATGGCACTCATCTAAGCTGAGATGCCAAGGGACTGCGTGTATATGGATTTCCCCCATGAAATCCGTGCCTGCAACACAAGACAAACAAGAGAAGATGGCACCGTCAGAGGCTGCCCTGAGCCACACAGCTCAGAGCAGGCAGGGTATGTATTTGCTGATCACTAACTAGAAAAACAGATACCATCAGGTACCTCAAGGTAAAGGCCTTGAGTTGCACCAGGAGAGGTTCAGGTTGGATATTAGGAAAAAAATCTTCTCAAAGAGAGTAGTGAGGCACTGGCACAAGCTGCTCAGGGAGGCAGTGGTGGAATCACCATCCCTGGAAGTGTTCAAGAACCGTGGAGATGTGGCACTGAGGGACGTGGTCAGCTGGCATGGTGGGGATGGGTTGGGGTTGGACTTGGTGATCTTAGTGGTCTTTTCCAACCTTTAGGATTCTATGATTCTCTCATTCTTTTATCCCAAGACAAGCGGTGCTGCTTTGTAGAGATGCATGCCATGAAACAACCACGTAATAAGGCAGTTCTTCGCACAAAGCCTCCATTCCTCAAAACAAACAAACAAAAGACCCCAAAATATACAGTGGAGATCCTTCCAGCTCACTCCAAAGCCACCAGGTCCATGCTAAAGTCCAAGCTGAGCTGTACATCTGAGAGCTGTCTTTGAAAACAAAGGAGTTATGCTGCGTCAGCTGGTTTAGATATTTTGTTCCTATCACTCCCAGTGAACAGCCCTCCCAGAAAACAGGAGGAAACCCAAAGAAATTCTGCTGTGCTGCATTCAAATAAAAAATAAAGACCAAAACCTCCACCAAAGCTGTGTTTACACCAAGTTTGCTGCAGCCCTGAGTGGTAGCAATAAATGGAGTGAGCTAATGTGCAAATGACAAATAACCCGTTCCAACAATTCAAGCATAATTATAGGCTGGCTCTCCTGATGCAACGTTGGGTACATCACTGCAGATATTATATTCACCTTAGGAAAAGCTTGCACAAAGGAGTTCGGTTGCTAACCCAAACAACATTATATATCACTAACCTGTCAGCAGAAGGAGTGCATGCACCCTGGCATTTGAAGTCCTGGTGTTTTAAGTGATAATCCAATGTACCAGGCATCATTGATCTCCATATAATAGGGGGCACCACTTTTCCTTTCAGCTGGAGCTATTTTTCACTCTTCATCCTGAAGAGTTGTGTGGTGCTGCCCGCAAGTGGCTACACCGCACAGCAGCCGCATCTGTAACGCTCTGTGTCCCTGGAGAGCAGAAATGATCAATACTCCAACGCTGCTTTTGTGAGAGGTCTCTAAGTGCCTCCACATGAGATGCTGCTCCTTCTGGGTTTAGGAATTGCTTCGAAAAGAACGTGAGAGCCCACACTGCAAATCCATAACCCTGACGCAAAACCCAGCTGCAGCGAGGAATTAGAATGGAACTCATCAGCAGACTGCAAGCTGGTGTATCAGCCATGGCAGCACCCCTGATGACCTGAAAAAGAGAGCAGTACCTGGAGGCTAAGGGAGCAGGGGAGCTGTGCTAGAGGCGAGCCAGCTGGGGACAACGTAGCACTACAGCACCTGCAAATATGGCCCATGAAACAGCATGAATCTTGCCTGGAATTTACAGCTCTTTGCTGTCTGGGATGGTGGGGACCCTGAACAGAGCCTCATCTGAGAATGAGGGCAGTAATAAAAGTCCCTGGGAGAAGAACAAGGCACATGAAGGGTCAGGCTTGCTGTGGGCAGGTGAGTAGAGTTGGGGTGTGTCTGGATGGGGACAGTGAATGCAGGGAACAGACAAGATCTTCCATTTCTTGGATGCAGCCAGATGACTTCCAGGGGGATCCCAAGTTGGCTTCGGTTCCTCCTGTACTTGGGCTGAAAGAAGGCTTCCATGATTACCTGAAACCTTTTCAGCTTCATCCCTCCTGCTGCCTGGCAGCTTGCAAGGCTAGGATCAGTGCTCGGGTGCCAGGCACTTCTTCAGCACAGCTGGCGTCGTATTCCTAAACTGGAGACCAGTGGGTCTGCATGTCAAAGGACAGGATTCATGAGCCACAGTGGATACAAATGGCCTTGTTGGCCTGTATTGCCTTGCTGGGTTCTGCCACTGGATCCTGTGCAGGGAAGCGTAGCGCGGGCAGGAGGGAGCAGCCCAAGCACCAGACATGCTGCAGTCACACTGCAGGAAGGCTGGCAAGGCTCTCCTTCCCTGGATGTGACTGTGCTGGGGCAACGTGCGGCTGACAATATGCTTTTGTTCAGAACATTACTGTGCACACATTATCAGGCTGTCCTCATGTCACGGCTGGGGACAGCCTTCCTGGAGCAGCCAGGTACAGCAGCCCTGTCCTCCGCACACCGTACTGACTGATCTCCGTTAAGGAGAATTTAAGTACCATGGCTTAAAAATGAGAAAGCAGACGGCTTTCATCTGTGCGAGGTCAAGCAATTTCCTCTGGGGCCAGGAAGGCTCAAAGGGCTGGCAGCCAAAGGGAGGGAAGTGTCTGGGTCTGCGCAGGAACAAGGGGAGAAGTGATGTCCCTGGTCCCCCCTGTGGCTGCAGTGACAGCCTGTCTCCACCAAGCACGGCACCTTGAGCTCTGCTGGGACTATTAAGTGCCATCGGATAGCAATACACCATAGCAGAGGACCAAGGGCAGACCAGCTGGATGCTCAGCATTATTTCTGCTCTCAGTCCAAGGCTCCCAAAGACCAAAAGCTCCCCCAGACCTGGAGCCTACACAGAGCTCTGTGGAAGGAGGTGCAGAGCTCTGTGTCCTGACTGGTGCTGGAGAGGACACACCACCGACTCCAGTCTCCCCAGTGTACCTGTTCCCAGTGAGCCAACCAGCACTGCTGGAGCACCGCAGGCAGCCAGGGAACAAAAAGCTGCCAGGAGCAGGCACGAACTCCTTGGTAGGGTTTTATCATTTTAAAGAGAACAAACTCCAATTGATTGCCCTTGTAGGAGCCTGCATGGTACTCACACTGCTAGCCTAAGCAATAGAAATTTTAATTGCTCTGGTAATTACACTTGCAGCAGCGCTCAGCCCTTTGTTCTGCGAGTGGAGGCCAGCATATGCTGTGCTCCGGTGGCCCCGTCTGGCTGCAGCTTGGAACAGCATTTGCCACCTGGAGGAAAGGGACACTACCCTGGTGGCACAGCGCCTCACCAGGGAGGGATGCACAACATCTCACCAGCATTTCTTCTTTGGGCTGCACACAGCTCCAAAGCACGGTGCGGACACAGGGGCTGGGTTGCAGGAATACATCAGCTGTAGCACAGACCTCCACACTCCACCCCATCACACAAGTGGGCTCAGGGCACGGGGCCCAGGGGGTAAGTGCATGTCCAAACCCCGATGGGCTCTCCCTGGGAATGGCTATCCCCCTCCCCAGCCCTAGGTTTGCTCAAGCCAGCTGTAAAATACGAAGCAGAAGGCCTCGTGGGGAGATGTCATTGTAGCTTGGATTTCTCAGACGTGCACAAGTCTGGGTTTACTTGCAATTCCACTCCTCCTGCCTGCACCGCGTTTCATAAATGCATGATCCTGGCTGGCATTGCTCTGGGCGTCTCGGCTCCCATGGTTGCCAGGAATGCAGGTCACAGCCATACTTCTGTAACAGCAACAGCTGCCAACACGCTGCAGCGACTTTGTCTCCTGTTGGACCGCTCACAGCTAAAAGCAAGGTTTGCAACTGCGCTGCTATTGGCCTCAGCGCTTGCACCAAGCAGCTCCACTCCCATCCCAGGAGTTTCCTCCAACAAGGGCACACAGAGGGCTAGGGGAGAGGAGGGTCAGTGCAGAAAACACGGCTGCTGATTCTGGAGATAGAAACATGGGATCTACACACATCCGTAACAAAACCCAACAGGTCTGGGGGTTTTCCTCACTGCCCACTGTGTGCCGCTGCCTTTCAAACAGAAATTTCTCAGCTCAGAAAGGGGTAGGTGCTGTTTGCAGATTTATTTCTTCCTTGCCAGGACTGCTCCTCTCAGCGTTTCAAAGCAGATCTAATTACAGGGTGTTGCGCTCATTGACAATTTCACATACCTTGCTATTTTAGGCCAACCTTCAATAACTGGCAAGCAGCAGAGCTCTATGGGTGGAGGTAACAGGCTATGGATTTATGACACACTGGTATTCATGCAAAGCAACCCAGCGCAAACACAGAAATATCCTCAACTGTGCTGCTGCTGTCAATTTGATAATGAGAATGCGACTTGAAATAAAAACATCTTGGGTGCCAATTCAACAGGCAGCTAGGAAAAACAGGCAGGGTACCTAGAAATGGAGGACTTGTGCTCCAAAACTTGAATGCCATAAGGGACTTTATAAAAACAGAGGGCATGGCTGCACTTGAGCTACGGTACCTACAAGTGAAAGGCCACTTAGTGAAGCTCAAGCAGAGAGAACAGGGTGCTGCAGCTCTGTGTAGGTGAGCAGAGGGGATGCTCACCCCCAGCCCACTCTCCCACAAAGAACAGTGGGGTGTCAGCTGCAAACAGCCCAGGGCAGAGCCTGGCTGAGTGCCACGGTACCCAAGGGTTGGCCTTTCAGTGGGCTATGGAACAAAGGGGCCACAGGACCACGTGCATGTTAAAGGAGCTGGTTTTGCAGGAGCTGTTCCCAGTTTCAGGTCAAGCCTGAAGCCTGCTTCAATCTACTTTTAAGTGGTACAAGCAGCTGTGCACCCCATGCCAGACACAGGGCAGTTTCCTCCAGGTGCACCTTCCCCTATCTGCTGTGTGCAACGTCCATAGGACTTACTTGTTGCTGTCCCGGTACTGATAGATATAGCAGCCTTGAGGCATCCCACTCTCCTGGTCCAAGGTAAATGAGAGCTTCAGCTGCAGAGAGGGGGGAGGGGGGGGGGTGAAGGGAGAGACAAAAAAGAAAGCAACGTTTTAGGCCGTGTTCTCAGTCATCACAGCAACTCCAAGCAGCTCACCAAGCCTGACACGCAAACACCGTGGCCTGGAACATAGCGCGGGGTTCCAAACCTCAGGGAAAAGTCACATGCGTTGCAGAAAGCTCTCGCT
The DNA here is from genome assembly GCF_002078875.1 of Numida meleagris. Taxonomy (NCBI): domain Eukaryota; kingdom Metazoa; phylum Chordata; class Aves; order Galliformes; family Numididae; genus Numida; species Numida meleagris. Next base: position 8,688,200 of record NC_034412.1, read on the forward strand.
TTTTCCACCCTTTGTTACTATAAAGTGTTTGTGGTTCTTCTGCAATGCATGGGTCAGAGCGGCTCACCCCTCCAAACCCACCCACACACACCGCCCTTCACCAAAGCGATTGCGGTTCCCCTCAGACACCAAAGAGAGGAGCGCTCGCTGCAGTTCCCACGAGCCTTTCTCTGAAAGCCTTCCCGGCTCCATCCCGTTCCCCCCAGCGCGTTAGAACGGAGGAGAAACCGCAGAAGGGAAGGTGACAGATTTTTCCTTCTGCGCGGAGTTATTAAGGAGCTGTTAGGAGGGTTTGCAGTTTGGATCGGCGTCCGGCAGGAGGCTGCGCTGGGACCTGGAAGCTGCTCTCCTCGCGGCTCCAAGGAGGCACTCGGCGAGGGCTGGCGGGTTGCAGACACTGCTCTGCTCCATTTATTTAAGGGGGAAAAGCTAATCCTCTTTCACAGAGCAGTTAGGAAAGGAGACTTCTTTTTTTTTCTGATGAAAATGTCTCCGGTGATTTGACATGCCAAACAGCCCCGAAAAAGGGCTGAGCTGAGCCCCTTTCCCCAGAGGAAGGCTGGGGGGTCCCATGTGGGTGCCCCACAGCCCCACGGGCACCTCTGTGCCCTGCAGGAGGGCTGCAGCCCCTCACCAGGACCGGGTGCGAGGGGTCACACCCTTCAGAGGAGGTTGCTGAGAGCAATAGGGCAAGAGGTTTAAGTTGCTCCAGGGGAGGTTCAGGTTGGATTTTAGGAAAAAATTTCCACTCAGAAAGAGTGGTGATGCATTGGCACAGGCTGCCCTGGAGGTGTTCCAGAACTGAGGAGATGTGACACTGAGGGATATGGTCAGTGGGGATGGGTTGGGGTTGGGCTTGGTGATCTTAGTGGTCTTTTCCAACCTTAATGATTCTGTGATTCCATGATCATTCAGGACTTGAAATGGGCCTGGAAGGGCACAGTGAAGGCTTAGAGGTTGGTAACGCTGAGCCTGACCTCTGTGAGCAGGGAGAGGAGGAGAGAGGTGCTGAGCCACTCCATCTGATCATGCTCTCTCCTCTGGGCTCCAAGGAAATTGCTAACTCAAATTGATGGCCTATTCAGGAGTTAATAGTGAATTAAAGCAACTTTCTCCCATAGGCTGCTAAGAAACTCCATGTGCTGAATCACTGCACGGAGCACCAGTTTTCCCTTCCCTACAGGGGAGCAAAATCTTACACCGTCTCTCATTGACCCAAATAAAACTGAATACCATGAAATCATGGAAAACTTCACCATCTCAGACACTGAGTCCAGAACCAGGAGCAAAGCTGAGGCCAAACCCAACTAATCTCCTGTGACTTCCACACCCCAACCCTATAAGCCCTTCTGAAACACACTCCTACAGCAGCATGCAGCACACGTGTCCGTGCTCTGCGTGTGTTCAAGACAAAGGTATCACAATTCATACCGCAGACCAGATGGCAACCTGTAGCGTGGCTGTTCCCAGCTGCACCTGTATTGTGATCTCAGACCTCCTGTAGCCCAGAATATTGCTCAGACCCACCTCTGAGAGCAGGAGGAGCTGAGAACTTCCCAAAGCCATTTTCCCAGGTCAACTTATCCGAAGCTTTCCTGCTGGGATATCAGAAAGCACCGCTGAGCCAAGAGGGACAGCAGTTATCGCAGCCCCACACGCCCTGCACTTTGAGGGGAGGGACCACACTGCAGGGAAGGAAAACAAAAGAAAGTGCAAAATTGGGTATGCGTGGCTTTGGCTGCTTGGAACAATAGCTTTGACTGGGGCACAGTGAGGATGGCTCGGGCCTCCCATCGCCAGTTCTCGGCTCAGTGGCCTTTGGGCTTGCACCTCTGGTTACAGCTCACCTGGGCTCTGCAGAACTGGTCTGCATGAGGGGCGAGTTCAGGGCATGGGAAGGAAGGAAAAGGGCTGGGAGGGAAATAGGCTGTGTTTGGACAGGCTGCAGGGGACGGCTATTCAGGTAGGGCAGGGTGACTTTTCAACTGCCTGGGGGACAGGGTCCCAAAGATCCTGCCTACCCAGAAAGCAAAGATGACAGCTCCCTGACATACAACAATTCCCACTTTGTTATTTTAACCCTTCTTTCTCTGGCTCTGGTATTCCAGACAAACAAAACACACCCTGCTTGGCAGGCTCAGCCATCTCTGCTCACCCACAGTGCCAGGAAGGCCCATGTTATGGGGACTGTACCGCTATCCTGCTGCTGCTCCCTGGTCTCATCTTCTCCAGCAGCCACCCTTTGTTTTTGCCTTCATTTGCTAAGCACAAAACTTCTGCTTCCTTCTGAATTAAAGGTTGCCGGGGATAGGAGAGATGTCAGCAGCCAAACGACCACTTTATCATCCCTCCTATCTGACTTCTGCTACAGCAATGTCACGAGACATCCCAAGCCTTCCAGGTACACGCAGACCTACAAAACAAACAGGCTGTTGCAATACTCCCTCTGGCACAGCTCTAACTCTGAACCAACTTGACAACACTGCTCCAACACCGCACGCTGCTTTGAAGCTCCTTTTTTTGTGCTCCTCATCAGAATGCAAAGAGTTGCCACAAAGCCAGCAAACAAACACCCAGACAAAGCAAAGGCCACCGCTCTTCAAAATACAGGATTGTATGTCTGCAGGGGAGGCAGGGGGCTGGTTTCCTACAGAAATGCAAGCGCAGGGTGACCCTGTCACAAGGAAGGCTCATCAGCTCAAGCGATCTTCAGCATTAAACATATGAGATCATTTCATCTTACAAGACACTGCTGGGCTTCATGGGGAGAGGAGGGGGAGATTTCCCAGCGCTGAGCCATGCGATTTGGCTTGCACTGCCCTCTTCAGTAGCACAGCCCCAAAGCTCACATGCTAATAAAGATCCCTTTCCACTTCAATAGCTTTGCACATAAAGAAACGCTCGGTGCGGTGCATGCATGAACTCAATGGGAAAGGGAGCTGGAACACAGCCATGCTGCAAACAGAGCATTGCCTACCAGGAGAGCCCCATCAATAATTGAGATGTCAGAGGCACAGGGAAGTGTGCGGATAAGAGCTGTCAAAAGGAGTAATTGGGATCTGTGTGCATTCAGTGATGGATAGGCTCACTCGCTGCCAGATGCAACTGCAGTACTCCCAAACAGAAGAATCATAGAATCATTAAGGTTGGAAAAGACCTCTGAGATCATCTAGTCCAGCGGTCCACCTACCACCAGTACTGCCCACTAAACTACGTCCCTAAGTACTCTTTCCTTAAACTCCTCCGGGGACAGTGACTCCACCACTTCCCTGGGCAATTCACAGGGCTGGGCTTTGATGGGCTCTCCCCAGCAGAGGAAAGCATCGCACACATGGTACCCAGCAGAGGTGGGTTCATGATCTGCCCACTGGTGGATGGAGGAAGAGAATGCACTTACAGCACGTGGCTGACCCCCAGTTATGTTGGATGGTGCATGATACAAGCTCGAGGTGAAGGCAACACCACTTTCCTGCTGTGGACCTCCAGGCTTGCCTGGGTTTGATGCAGCCAACAGCTCTCTTCATTTTAAAGCAAGTTTTAGGCCTGCAGCAATTAGGGGCCCAGTCATGCAACAAAGCCTAGTAGCTCCAACAAAGAGACAGCGGAAGGAAGAGAGCAGCCTTCTGGCTGCTAAAACACTGCCAGTACTGATACTGACTTGACTGGGCAAATTCTACATGCCCCTTGAGTAAATGGTTTGGCTTGAATCCCCCTTTGGCTCTGAGCACCAGACCTCCGTCATCAGACAAAGTTTTCTCTACGCATGCACTGGTTCAGAGAGGTATTATCAGTTCAGCTGAGTAACCAGGTCAAAGGTTTCAGATGTCCCAATTTTGGGTCAATGTAAGGGCATACTTCTGCCAGCCTTGCATGCTGTTCATGGTAATTCCACCAATGTAGTGGTATTCGAGCAGAAAGAGATCACTCACAGCAAGAAGGGGAAGCAGAACATGAGCTTCCACGACCAAACCTAGGGGACCGGATCTAAAGATTATTCTGAAAACAGTCTCCTGAGGGGCAGGGGGACTCTGCTACCTGCAGCACTCATTCAATTATAATCCCACCTGCACGGAGGTCCAAAAAGACTGGTAACAGCTCCCGTGTAGAATGAAGGCTTCCTTCTCTAGTGAGCTCTAGAAAGCTTTTTAAGAATAAACTTAGTCATCAAGCAGGTTTTTATGCCCCTCCCAAACTTTGGTTTTGACCCACACACACAAAAAAAAAAGGCCTGAAGTCCTGACACTCACTTTTAAAACCACAAAAAACGAGCCGTGATCCAGTAACGTAATCACAGAGTTTTCTGGCACCTCGTCCCTTAAAAATACATCCATCTGCCTGCACACAGGCCATCAAACTCAATCTTGTTCACAATGGATTTCCCAATTCCTGCGTGCTGGAAGGGCTGCAGTGCTGCTGGCTGTGCTGACTGGATGAGCCCTTACAGAAGCACAGCCTGCAAACCTCACAGCTGTGTTTTCACTTAAAGAAGCTGTTCTTGAGTCCAAAGCGCTTCTTCCAGAGAGCTCTTCTATTTGTGCTGCATTTCAAAATTGCTGGAGAAAGACCCCGGCTAGAGGTGCACTTCTTCCTGGTTGCCCCTTTCTTTAGAAGAGAATGCAGTAAGGACAGGATGGGATAACAATGGAGAGAAGAAAAGTCCTACAGTGGAAAAAGAGGAAAGACTTGGAAGCTTGTTGCCAGCAAAACTAATTACCTGTTGCACTGGGTTGTGGTGGTCCTTCTCTTTGGCTTTGCAGACAGCAAATGTTTGGCCAACCTCAGCACCCAGGCATGGGACTGCTGTTGTTACTGGTTGGAAGTCCCAAACTCATGGTGACAGCACTGTGTTTGACAGAAACTCAGCCCAGGCTAATTTTATGGTCTGGTTTTTGGGTGGTCCCATGTGGAGCCAGGAGTTGGACTTGACGATGCTTATGGGTCCCTTCCAACTTGGGACATTCTATGATTCTATGGTGCTTCCCTTCCACCAGACACAAGAGGGCAGAAGAACAACTGGGTGTAAACAGACAACACAGCAAAGGGAGTCTTATTTGGGGAATTCCATCTAATTGTGCTTCACTTTCCAGTCTCGAGGTCCCCTAAGCAAACAGGCTCTCTCCTACTTGCTGCACAACAACATATCACCTTGGACTTTACTCATTCTGCACCACCCAAGCAGCACATCTCTGTGGTGCCTTTTCCATCTCATGACATTAGCCAGAATGCCATCCCTGCTAACAGGCTGAAGATTCATGCATGGAGCTAAAGGCAAATGTCAACCTGAAACCCAACCTAGTCTATTCTAGTCTATGAAAAGGAGCTGAAACTCACTGGGGCATTACTTCTGGCCTGAATCCCGCTGCCCATTTCTATTTTACAATTCCACTGTTCCACTCAAATGTTACTCCTCTGCTACTGCCTGCAATTCACCCAAGAACAACAACATAAAATATACAAAAAGCCAGTGAATCCCTAGCAAATGGGAAAATAGAAGATAGCAGTTTTCTTGCTTTTCCCCCATTGACCTCTTCGACGAGAGGCTCCCAGTCTGGGACCTAAAGCCACTATAAGTTATTACTAAACAATTCCTTAGGCTGCAGCAGGGCTTCCTCTCCAAAAATCTACCCTGGGACACACTGAGGATCCTAGGGTCTCCCCATCATGGGATCAGAGTCACCAATCCATGCTCCCTAGCACATAGAAGGGCTGCTCCATGGTCTCATGGCCCCGTGTCCTCTGCTACGGGTCATCAGGTAATACAGCAAAACCAGAGAGAAGCATGGCATCTACTGGATCCTTTGCAAAGAGATGCAGATGCCATCACCAGAATGGTAAGCTGGCATCGTACTCTTGACTTCTATTTCACAGCTGCAACTGACAGCAGAAGAGCCCTTCTGGGAAGACAAGGCAGGAGACCACTTTTATCACTTGGCAAAAATATAAACTTCCAATAAGTTCATTTTTAAACATTCACCCTTGCCTACATTGGAGGTTTAGAACACAGAAAACTGAACCAGATTTATTTAGAAAGAAGAGTCGAACGCTTCTGCTCACTTTCTTTATAATTTATAAACTGGATGAGCTCATTCTTTAGATGCGTGATTAGGAAACCACAGGGCTAAAATAAAGATTATACAATTGCAAAGAGTTTACGTTGGTGGATTAAAAATATCTTCTTCAGAAGCTAACGAATTCTGACACAGCACCGTATGCTCTAGACCACTAGGGAACTGTCAATGAACTTAAAGTATTTGCTACACATGCATCAATTTTAAAATAAAAGCAAAACATCCCTAGGAAACACCGCAAAAAAAAATAGTGACACCAACAAGATTTGTGCCAAATTTCTCTGCCTGGCTGTTTCACGTTACTCCCAGCCTCTCCTTAAAGTGCTCCTGGCTCCTGCTGATCTCCCAGTGCTTCTCCCAGCCCTCCTGGTGCTCTACAAACAACAAAAGACAACTTGACTTCGTTGTGTGAAGAATGTCTCATTCACAAGCTGGGCTTTGCCAGCCTTAATAGAGAGGAGTTTGGGGGCTACAGAAAGCTCTTGTATTTTGAAGACTGATGATGACTTCCCGGCTCTACTTGGCCAGAAGGGAAGAGGTAGCTCCCACCCAACCAAGTGGCCAACACTTCCCCATGCAAGCTATGGAAATTCACTTAGAAAAGCAGGAATTTGAGAGAGAAGGATGATCAAGAGTAAGAGGCTTGACTGCCATCAGGAATTTAAAAGAAGCCTACAGGCTGCTAGGGAGGCAGCACCAATCCTTCTCCAAGCCGTCTGCCACGCATGTGTCATTTTGGTCTGATGAAGAAAAGCACAACCCGACCAGAAAAGCATTGCTAAGGCATTTCTGACCCAAAAGGGCATATGAATATGAGACCCTGAAAAACTTCAGGAAAGCTCTTGGTGTTTTCTCTATTTGCTTTAGATGAAAAGTGACACAACCGAGTGGAAGACCTCCCTAACCCCACTGCTCGGTATGCTGTTACCAGTGGATACTGCAGGCAGCAGGTCATTATCCCCAGCTGCTCTGTTTCATCCACCTGACAGTCATCTCTGAAAACAGGTCTCAGTTTACTGGCCCTAAGCTTGAGCAGCCTACAGCTTATCTTTAGGCTTAGCACTGCTAGCTTGTGAGAGCCCAAAGTCAGGAGAGAACAGCACTGCAGAAGGGAGCAGCTCCCGAAGCAGCAGCAGATCTGGACACCGACTGATACCCAGCTCTGCTCAGGAACATAACAAACAGAACACCATGAGTGAAACATGGCATACGGCTTGTTTCATGGAAAACAGCAAGAAAGCCAGCTATGCTAAAAGCTCCAGATCAAATAAGGGAATTGCATGCATTCAATGAAGAGCAGCAGGACAGACTGCCCATCACAAAGTGCCCGATCTGTGCTGGTTTCCAAGGGCTGCTGCAACCTGAGTGCAGCAGGCAGGAGGATAGGACATGGTGTTGCCTTCACATGGCTCAGGACACATGGAAACAAGGTAAGAGCGGTGGGTGCAGATGCCTCTGGGCACGCGGCAGGAGAAGAAGTGATTCCACATCTCTTATTGAGCCTGACCCTATAGCTTAATTTTTTTTCCCCTTGGGGAATGCTGATGCACAGTTTGCAAATCAGCCCTGGTGTTTTGGATCTTCCTGTAACATTCCCAGTCTTTGTCACTGGTGCTGGGAGGATACAAGGAGCTGAGGGCAGATCGAACACAGCAAATCCTATCTTCTTAAGTTTGTTAATGCTCTCTGCTTCCCCTGCTAAGCCCCTAATGGAGCTGTGAGATCCCAGGAGCACAGATTAATTCAGTGTCCAGGTACTATCTCATGCCTGGAGGGATTTCCGTAGAGCTGCACTGGAAGACAGGCGAAAGCTTGTAATACTCTCCATACAAGAGATAAACTCATTAAAATACGGACAACCCCTGTGCTGAGATGATAAGAGCTCTACCAAGTAACAAGAAAGATCACAACACTACTTCTAGGTTTAGTTATTTTTGTAAGTTGTTAAACTGGAGCTGGGATTGGGAAGATGCAGAATGCCCCGATCGCATCACATGGATAGGTTGGATATTAGAAAAAACTTCTTCCCAGAAAGAGTGGTGGTGCACTGGCACAGGCTGCGCAGGGAGGTGGTGGTGGAGTCACCGTTCCTGGAGGTGTTTGAGAACCATGGAGATGCAGTACTGAGAGATGTGGTCAGCGGGTACGGGCTGGTGTCTGGACTTGGTGATCTTAGAGATCTTTTCCAACCTTAATGATTCTGTGACTTCAGCTGAAAAGCCACGCTCTTCTTCTCCAACCTTCAGGGTGCTGCTGTGAAATTCTCAGCAGCCCCAAAGCCCAGCCCCAATCCTGCTGCTTTGAGCTCTCTCAGCAGGAGGTTCCAAGCTTTTCAAGGACATCCCTGCCCCTTCCACAGCCGATGAGAGCACGCTGCCTCTGGGCTCCCCCAGGAGCGAGCTGGCTGTGGCTCGCTGGAATTCCTCTGGCAGTGACCTGCTCCCGCTCACTCTTTCCTAGGGACCTCACGGCTTCTCTGTCACAGCCTGCGAAAAGACGGAAGCGGGGATGGACGGCGGCCAGGTGACTTGTTCCAGCCAGGTGCCAAGAGCCCGCTGGCGGCCAGGTGGGCACCCTGCCCTCCCGCTTCCCTTGCAGCAGCTCCGGCTCTGGTCCAGCGGAGAAGCGAGTTCTGCGTGCACACGCTTCGGAAAGGGCTCTGGCAAGGTTGGCTCTGAAAAGGTGCGGTATAAAATGTAAAGCGGTGTTGTACAGCCAAGTCGATGTCAGAGCCTGCGACGTTGCTGGTGATCGCTGGGGGCAAATCGGTGATATTCCAGCGCTAGCGCGCAGGAGGCTGTTTATAACCCTCCATTCCGCACTGTTATTTAACATATGTAAGGGGCCTGACATGGTTTATGTTCAGTAGTCGTGGTTTCCAAGCAGTATTGCATTTCTTCAAAACGAAGGGACATAATATTTTAAAACTATTTTTAAAACCGGTCACAAATCTGCAATCTTTTACGTCATTCCTCCTTCCTCCTATCAAGCCTAAACCATAACACGCGGTCGCAGAAGATCAGCAAATCCGCGTGCGTGAGCTCAGCTGCAAGAAACCCTTGCAGCTAACACAGAGGAAAGCTCAAAGCTGCGATTCGGACAAATCGGTACGAGCTGTGTTTAAGGTTTCAAAGACATCCGGGATGTATTCCACTGTTTGGGGTTGTGGGTACCAGCGCACTGCAGGCGGGGAAGGAGAATCTAAGAACTGAGCCGCACCATGAGGTATTTATTCAACCATCTGCCTCGGCAAGTGTAAGAAAACGAAAAGGCTTCCTGCCTCTGGGAGTCCAGCACAGCAGCAACCTGATCATGTATCATCCTAAAATCTCATCACTGCCTTCCCCTGCCAGGGCCGAGCCCGTCCGCTCCTAAAGCAAGTCACAAGACAACTGGATCTCTCATCCCAATTTTTAACCTATACCTCCACACTGCAGCGTCAGCTGGGGCAGGGAAAATCTTTACAAATGATCCCGCAAGCGCTGCTCCCTAGAAATGTCTGACTTCTGTGAACCATGTCAGCTCTCGCACAGCTCTGCTCTCTGCCTTCTGCAGCAGTTTTGCATAAATCAGACTTTCCAGCTTCCCAGCACGATGGACTCATGGCTTTGCTGGGTTAATCTTGTCCGGTTCAGTCCTGGAATTGGAGTTGCCCATACCAAAGCAGTACGTTTTAAAGGCAGAAACCAACACCGTATTTTAGAGAGACAGTAAAGTTCTCAAAATTAGTTATTTATTCCAACAATATTAAAAGGAGACACACAACTTTCTCAGTCATTTTTCCATTCGTATTATTCTGTTTTTTGTTTTTTTTTTTAAACCCATGAGCCTAATCCTTAATGTCTCTATGGAAAAGATGGAAGAAGAAGATGGCAGGGAAAAGGATTGGCCTCTGGAGCACCCACTGCACCACTCACTCTCTGCAGAGCTTGCTGGGTTTGTTGCTGGGGTGCTTTTTTTAAATACATTCTGGAAGTAAACAAAAATATCTGCAGGAGTCTGTATTGGCTTCTGAAGGAGACCCAGACAATGCACAAAGAGCCAGTAAATTCTAAGAGTGTAGAACAGGAGAAGGGATTAAGCCTGGTGATTAAATTAGGTGACGCATGAATACGTTCCAATGCACAACATCACTCAAGCACTGGACAAAACATATGGCAACAATGGAAAGCACTGCCCACGAGGTCATCTTTAATATGATTAGCCATGGACGCCTGGAATGAGCTCTCCAAGTACCAGCACGCTAACCCTGAAAGCCTTTGAGGCTCCAAGCCCTGTGCCGACGGCTGCTGTGTGCTAAGTGATGTGCCCAAGTCCATTGAAAGGGGACAAAACCCATGAGCCCGGCGGGCGGGGAGTGCACTGAGAGCGGCTTTGTTCCAGTCCCGCATGGCACCAGTGGGAGCCGTCCCCAGGGTGCCCATGTGACAGCAGGGTCACCTCGTGGGCTCCCCTGTTCCGCTTGGACTTTTCAACTCGGCTGGCCCGCATTCACCGGCACGGCTCGCCTCTTTGAAGAGGGAGAAAGCGCCTCATCCATCACTGACACCAAGGGAGTTAATTCACTTCTTTACAACTGGAAAGGCTTTTGCTGCGAGCAGGAGGGAGCGCAGGAAGAGTAATGAAATCCAAAAGGGAGCCAAATGATGCTTTCCTCTGCGAGAAGCCAACACTGGCAGCGCTCGCTGCTGGCACGGCCCGCGGTGGGTGAAAGGAGACTCTTTTGTGGTATGCCATTAGCTACTTCCAAGGCCTCGGTTCATGTTTACCACAGCCACTGTGTTACTTCACTTGGTATTTTTTTCCAGTCCTGTTGATTGTACTGCAGAATTGACTAAGTTCATTTGGAAGCCTCGCTCACAGAAAGCAGAAACAAATTGCTTTTCGAATGGGCTATTTTTTTTTCTCCCTTAAACCAAGCCTCACGCCTCTTTCCATCAACCCAACCTAGGGCTGAAATCCCTACTTACAGCTGAAGGGCAAAGACCCCTGCCTGACTCTGACCACACCAGCTGGGTGAAAAAACTCAGCTGTCACCACACCACAGGGGGATGTCAGTGCCATCACAATAGGACAAGAGATGATGGTCTTAACTTGTGCCAGCAGAGGTTCAGGTTGAATATTAGGAAAAATGTCTCCTCAGAAAGAGCAGTGGAGCATTGGCACAGGCTGCCCAGGGAGGTGGGGGAGTCACTGTCCCATCACCATTCAAGAACCGTGGAGATGTGGTACCGAGGAACATGGTTAGTGACCACAGAGGGAATGGGTTGGGGTTGGACTTGGTGATCTTGGAGGTCTTTTCCAACCTTAATGATTCTATGATTCTCATTATCTGTGGGGAGCTCAAGGTGACATTGTTTGGCCTGCACATGAGAGCAGCTAGCACCCCAGTATTTCTCTGTGCAGTGCAACACTGCAGCTAGGTGCAGTAAAACACTATTACAACAGCCATCAGGTTGTTTTGTTGACTGCGATGAGCAGAAAGGTTGGATGAGATTCAAGATAACCTCCTGTGAGTCACCCTGCTTGATGAGCAGGCTGAAGTCAGGTGAGCCCTGCAGACTGCTGAACTCTTCCCCAGTGGACCTTGGCTTGCAAAGTGTCTGCAGGCGTTTGGTGTTTCAGATTCCAGGCAATGAGTAATCAGGGACACGTGAGGAAAGGGCCCAGGGGCAGATTTCTTCCATGTCCCTTGTAGATGGCTGGGTGGGTGAAAGTCATGGAGACAACTCCCAGAGGAAACGCTCTGCCTACAGGCCCCAGCAGCTACAAAGCAATGACAAATGTGGCTCAGGACCGTTGCCAGCTGAGCTCCTCCTATTGCCAAGGAAAGGAAAGGATCTTCTCCTAAAGCTCTTTCCAGATTTACATTTCCAGGATGCCATAGCAGCAAGCATCGGCATCCAGGCATAGCACATTCCAGGCATTGGCACACAGTCACAGCTGACATTCAGCAAGCTGTGAAATGTCTGCCCTCTCATAAGGACCTTTCTAAGAGATCTAATAGAGGAGGATCACATGGGCTTTGACAAGATCTGTCAGCACCGAAGATCAAAACTCTTCCCAGTGAGACAAGGTAGACAGGACACCCTACTGTAGGGAACCAGCTTTAGTGGGGGGGTTGGACTTGATGATCCTCAGTGGTCCCTTCCAGTCCCTACAACTCTGTGATTCATATGTTAGTTCTAAAAACATTTGGGGTAGTACTTTCATGAAGGAGGGTAAGAGTTTTTCTTTAGGGCAAACAAAATATGCTCTCCTGTAACATAAATCTTCAAATGAAGTATTAATGACAGTTGGGTGATATAACTGTGGTTGCACCCGTTTCACGGCTCTTTTTAGCAAATCTTCTCCCTAGGAGTTGTACTTTGTACCCATCACTATGTTACCAGTATCGCAAATATTACTCTAGAAAACACTGCTCCTCAGTGCTCAGTCCAAAGCAAGCTACAAACAGCAAGAGCAAGGACAAACCAGGCCCAAGAGCATACCAAGCCAAAGCTGTGCAAAAAAATCCAAAACCACTAAACCAAATAATTTGGTTGTAAGAGCTGCCTTTTCTTCAACAATTTTCCTGAAGGGCTGAAGCCCAGAGATGGTGTTACTGTGCCCAGAAGCTCAGGGGCTGGGGCGAGTCCCCTCTTCACTGCAGTGCCCAGCTGCAGCTGAGAGCCTCCAGCTCAGGAGAAGGAAGGCCATCCATCAGCTTCCTTGATGGAGCAGCCATTTCTCCCTACAAAAGGGGCAGAGCAGGGAAGGTTTAACACGCCTCCCCCTGCTGAAATTCTTCACCCCAAGAAGCCTGTACATCATGGGTGCACAGCACGTGGACACCAGCTGTTTCTGTGCTGTATCCAATCTGGGAACACTCCATTCATATACCAGTTTTCCATTTGGCCTCTCTCAGTATTGACTGCCTTCAAGACGTTGAAGACCTCAAGATATTGAAGACTTTATCAAGTTTTCACAAAGTGTGGAAGACATTACAGTAGCAGAAACCACCCTTGCCTTTGATGGCCCTATGTCAGTGGGATGTTCATCCCACAGGGTTCCATGCTGTTCTGCATTCTTTGAAAAGAAGACTCACCTAGCTGCTTCCTCAGCTGCAACAGCATCATGTTTATGACCCTTAAACTGATGCCAAGGAACCTGCACAAATGCTTGAGGATTTGAAGAGATGACCATAATGCACCAAGAATCCAAGTTTGATCCTCAGAGTAAAGGCCGTTTGACAGCAGAAACACTTGCCACCATGGACTATGGATCCATCAACATGGCTACCTCTTGCTCCAACCATTAACTCTCCACCTAACCACCTATATGTTGCCCATTGACTAAAAAAAAAAAAAAAAAAACCACCAACAACCAAGAACAAAAACCCTAAAGATAAAGGCAATGTGAGCACAGTTTAAAGACTATCAACCATCCCTTTCAGTAATGTTTGAAAATAATAAAAAACAGAGAGCTGAAGTGAAAATTCAAAACCTCAAAGTAATTTCAACCATACATACATGAGAAGGGAAAAGTTTATACATGATGCAACAGAAAAAATGACTCACTTTCCTAAATGCCAAAGCCTGGTTTAGTTCATTCTCTCTTCTATACCTGCTAAACACATCACAGAGAGAAATCATTTAATAAATTGCATCTTTTTAAATCCCATTTTAGCCATTTAAGCATTTTATTTCCTAGTATTGTGGGTGAGCTCCTACCCTAACATGCTAATTAAAAACAAAGCGTTGGCTGGATCAATGGAGCTCTCTCAAAAAAGAGAAGAGAATCTTGAGATTAAAACAGAGACCTTGAAATTGAGGTGAAACTGCAGCCGTAAAGCTAATGCAAAACCTCCTGTTGATGCATGGGAGTGAGAATGTCTCTGCCGGAGGGCTGATCCCAGCATTGCCACAAGACACCCAATAAGCTACAGCTCTGCAGTCCCCAGGATCAGAGGGATCAAATCCCATGATGCACATAGTTTATTTCAATTGCTAAGGAAGGCGCAAACCACAATTTGTTTCACTCAGGCTAGGCTGGTTTTTAAACGGAACAAACAAACGTGACCGCTCGGTAAGTCTGTACTTCTGTGACAGGAACAAGTTTTTCAATTCTAGTTAAAGGAGTCACCCACAAAAACCTTTCACGCTGATTTAGCATGGCTGGTTTCTTCCAGATGTCTGAAGTCTCTCAAACCACTCTAGCCTAGCAAACCCCTGAGAATACTTTCTCACTGCCACTTGCTTCATTTTCAAGTGACCATCAATTTAACAGAAGCCCATCATGGACAGGCAATGGACTGCAACCAACTCTGCTGGTAATTAATTGGCACAAAATTGGCAATAAATCTGCTACCAGCCCAGACCCAAACCAGAGAGTGCATTACCTTCAGAGGGCACAGTTTAGTACCACCATCAAGTTTTCAGGTGTTGACAACACAACTTGTGAATATGTATATTTGGGGAGGAATCGATAGCTATGTCTGGAGATTGCCTCTTTTACAACCCAGCAAAGCACCGAACAAAGGACTGCATTCAGGGAAGAGGTCTTTATGAAATCTGAAGTATTGACAAATCTCAAAAACAAAGTGCAAAGTGGACCAACAGTCTTATCTAGGAAGTTATGTTTCACTGTCCCATTTTACACAATTATGTATTCAGGGGGAATCTACACTCTGAATTATACTCATATGCTAGAAAAACTTCCTTATTACCATGTGAAGATGCAGAGAAATGCAAGATAAATGATCTAGATTACTAAAGACAGATTCTCGGTCACTTGCTTTCAAAACAAACGCAACGGGTTGCTCAACAAAATGCACTCCCAATGAATCACTGCAAACTTCAGCAGGGCATATCATTTCAGGAGACATGGGGTTGGACTTGGAAAGTTTAAAGACAAACCCAAAAATGGACTTGAGCAGCGCTGGCTCCTTCAAATCAGGCAAAACAAGCTCCATTCTCAGCACAGCTGCTGAGATTTTGCCTAAGACTCTTGTAGTCTCATTTCAGAGGGCCCTGGAAACCACAGGTGCTCACTGAGCTTCTTTGTACTTCAGCATCCGTATGTTACATGAGAAAAGATAAAGTGTCCTAGGGCTCAGGAGAAATGATCATGCCCAGAGACACTTGATAAAGTGAGCTGTGGTCAGAATTCTTTTCCCCCCTACTCTCACTTGGGAACTGAAATGAGGAATCACAGAACTGCACTGTCTGAATCTTTCAACTTCTTCCAAACGTTGTCTTTTGTCATTATACAATTAGCCTTTCTTCCATTTACTGCTAGGTGAAACAGAACTGGCTCTGACAAAGAGCTGCTACATCTTCACCTACGGCAGACTGATCACATTTGAACTTACATCACTCAGCACACACTGACTCCATCTAAATAGAATGATGGATTAGCCATGCAGTCAGCAATAATTAATACCTGAAAAAACCCCTTGTCAAGTCTCTGTTCAAATATGTGATAAATGCAATCTGAAGCAACAGAAGACTTTCTGATGACGTCTGTTCATCACTGGTAAGAAAAACACCAACGATCAACTGGAAGGCAAGAGACTCTGGGAGAAAAGATTGTTTCCTCAATAAGAAATGCAAAATTAGAATTTTGTTCCAACGCTCACCCTACATGCAGCACCACACAAACATTTAGAACCAGTTTGCCGACTTTAAACCTCTTTGAGTACAACCGCAGAAGCCACTTCTCTTCCTGCTAATCTCAAAAACACCAGTGAGAGACCTGCTCAGTTAGATCAAGCACTGAATTCTCTGCTCACCCCCTAGCTAACAGCTTCATGTTTGAGACATATCCCTTCACACCAAGACAGCACCTACAGCAGATGCCCTCTCCCTCATCTAGAGACATTCAGCGCTGTCTGAAGTCACAGGAGCGAGTCACGCCAGGCTGCTGATCATGAGCAAGACCTATCGGTGACTGGACAGTCCAGGAAACCAAGAGGTGTCTCCTTCTTGTGTGAATTTGGAGCACCTGCAAACACCTTCAGCCTTATCAGCAAGTCAACACATGATGGGCGCCAGTTCACCCCCTTTTACAATGGCTGATCAATGGCTGGATTCACTTGATGAATAAAACCAAGTCATTTGGAAAGCATCGTGAAGCACAGCCCACTGCTACTCTGTCTTGATCAAGCACAACAGATTTCCATGGGATAGCAACACACTGGTTGACACACGTAGGTACCTGCTCTTTTTTTTTTTTTTTTAAACATTGATGGAGCTTCTGGTACATGGTAGATTTAACAAAGCTAAGAGGTGAAGATGTGTTTCTCTGTTTATTAGAAAACCACTTGTACACGACCAGAGAACTTGAGTACGTCAGTTAGTAGCTGGAATACTCCAGCAAGAATAGAAGAGTTGTAACCCACTCTTGTGCTGCAGGTGGTAAATCAATGCCAGAGCACCGCTGTGTGGGGAGCTCTTTCCCGGACGTGTTTGCCCAGACATCTGTCTGCGGTGGCTCCCAGCACAATGCTCTACAGGCGAGTCCTACACTCCAGTGTCCCACTCCCCGCTCCTGCTGGAGCCAGCTCGGCCACTTCACCACCTGCTCCTGCTGCGACACAGCTGCTCAGCTCTGAAAGACTGATCAGGAAACGGCAGGACATGTGCGAGGACATCAATCCTACTCACACCCCTGGGAGGACTTCATTAAAATCCTGGGGCAGAAGACCCACCACAATTAGATTCTGAAGGCTTTCTACTCAAAATCCTGACTTAATCAAAATATTTTAATGCCTACCGGCAATGCAAGCATCTCTATGCACACAGAAAGCTGCTCAGCCTCCTGTGTGTGTGTGCAAACCACCTGACCTGAGCTGCTGGCTGGTCCTGACGACAGCAGTGACATTTCCTATTGGCCTGCAAAGGACCATGTTTCCCTGTGGTGTCGTAGGGAAGGCATTTTCAAAATCCTTCCTACTTCACTAACGCACCTTTGCAAATGCATTTTGATTACTCCTGCAGGGAAGAGCAGCATCCCTCAGAAGACAGCTCTGGCCTTAGATGCTCATTTTGATGTATTAACTGGGGCTATGCAAAAGACTTAAAATCCCCAAAGGAAATTAATCTCCACATACATCCAACATCCCCCCAGCTGCCTAATGTATCACGCAGTATAAGCAACTGTCCATAATGATCGCACAGCACCTGCTGTCCCCATTCTGGGTATCAGCAATGTCTCTTTAACCAGACATCAAAGAAAAGCACCAGACAATGGCAGGATTGTGATAGGAAGTGAATAGTGAAAGCCCCTTGTCAGTCTGCATTTCCCTTTATCTTACAGCACTGTACATACAACCCATCCTGCCTCATGCACCATTGCTGTAGCAGCATCTTTAGGGAGGTATCATGGCAATTCTGAGATTTTATAAATGGGCCCTTTGGTTTTTTCTCCTGGGCCAAACCAGGCGGCTGTGTACACAGCTCAATCTACCCCAAGGAAACCGGACATGAGAGGAATTTGGTACCCACTGCCCAACATTTCCACTGGAACCAAGCATTGTTCCAAGCCAAAGCACCTCCTGTTCACATACAGATATACTGTATTCAGTGCACAACGGCTGCTTAACTGGCTGTCCTGGTAGAAACATTTACTACCTCCATATAGCAAAAGAAAGAGATGATCTGAATGCTTACCTTACAGACATGGAGCAGAAAATATTACAAAACAATGTCTCATAATTATTACTAGCAGCTATTCATACTGGAAAATTTCAGTGGTGATGGTAATTATCTCTGACTTTTGAGATTTCCAATCAAACAGCATCAGCGGGAGTTACTGTTTAAAAATACACATTTCTGTCCTATCCCAGTAGCCACAACGAAATCCAAAATTCCCCAACACAGGAAGTCACATCCTGCACGTACAATGTACTTCTTCCTCCTCACCTTCTATGTGTGGTTGGCTTTTGTGCTGTGTTGAATCTGTTCTGAGAGCTTCAAAAACTATACAGAGCCGGTGAGTTCATCCAGTGCAGCATATCGCTGGGCGTTTTGGAGCTGGCATGCTGCTCGCACACATTCCTGTACTGGGGGTCAATGTGTTTGTTCTTCTACATTTCCTGTGGCAGCAACACTATTACTTCGGGAGTCCCACCAATTTTCATTAAACACACCTATTCTCAAAGATCACCCATTTCCTTATCCCCAGCAGCCATTGGTCAGAACATGAGCAAGGTCCCCAGCATGGAGCAGAGGCACACCACCACCATTCTTACTGTCTTTATGTTACTCAAAACAATAAGAAACCCATGGGGAAAAGCAACGCTTGCTCAGATGAGGAGACACTGACCCAGCACACAGGCTGAGAACAAGCAGAAGTGAGACCACTTCGCTACCAATTCAGTCCTTACATTTGCATAACAGTCTCATCTTTGCCATCTTTATCCTTCTTTCTTCCTTTTTTTTTTTTTTCACACTCACTCGCAAAGCTGAACACCTGTTGTGCAGAAAACAAGGAGAAAAGCTATTCTATCAAACAATTCAATGCCATCAACAGATGCAAACGCGCTTTGGGTTGTTTGCACAATGGACTTTGGTCAAAGCCAACATTTTGAGCACACAGGTCTAAGGGCATTGGCAAAGGCAGAATCACCGGCACAACCACCTCTCACAGCTCACTCGGTTGTCATAGAGACAGATCAGCATCTCGGGGCATTCTCATTTTAAATACGCACTGAAATCCCTTTGAACCTGTCTCTTTGTAGGCATCTGTCCTCGTGATTCATTTATAAACTGCTGAAGCCAAAAAGAGAACCATTTATCAGCAGGTCTCCTCTAGGCAGGCTTGAGCTAAGGAGCTTTTCTATAAACTTGATGGTTCTTTTTTAACAGCAAGTTTCTATCTGATTTCTCTGGCTAGTGTTTCTAAAAGCTGTGGTTTGGGGAAGTGATCCAGCTTGAAAGCAACACAGCCAGGAAAAAAAGAAAAAGTTGTGAGGAGTGCTCACTTTGGTTTTTAAACCAGGTCAAATCCCTGCTCTACTTCATAGTGTGGGTGCACTCAGAGCTGCAAGGGGACAGCAGAGGGGTGGCATTTCGTGGCCCGGGGCAGGAGGGAGGCATGGAGCAGACAATGCTATAAATACCTCAACACTTTTGCTCAAAGCCACAGCATAAGGCAGCTCTTACCTTTACATCTCAAAGCTGCAGCTCCAAAGGAGAAGGAAAAGAAATACATTAATCTCTGTTTGTGTGGAGAAAGTTTTGTAAGCTCCTTAGCTGCTGAAGGTGGAAAGACTCTAAACCTTTACAAATTAGTGCTCATCTGCATTCTGGAGCTAGCAAGCCAACAGGCAGCACAGGAAACTATATGCTAGGGAAAAAGCCCTGGAAGGTGGCTATGGGAACAGCAAGATCCCATAGATCATCAGACATTTGGCTCAAGTTGCACAGCAGGTCCTCAGATCCAAGGTCCAGTGGAGGTGGATTCCCCTCTTACAGACCTCTGAAAGGAAATGGGGAAAAAAAGAAAAAAGAGCGGCAGATCTGTGGGTTGCCATGGCCAGGATCAAACTGGGGCAGGAATTCAAAATGTCACAGCCCTATAGTGATACTGAATTGACAAATCCTTCGCTTTCAAGACCATACACTACCTCTGTAATTTTTCTCAAGGTTTGCTGAGTGATTCAGATGTGCTACTCCCACATTATCCAAAAAAATATTCTTCAGCCATTGAGCTACAGAGATTCCTGCTTCTAAAATTACTGCTGAAGGAGAACTGTGGGCAAGCAAACGCTGCTCTCACGTTTGGTCACAAAAATGCAGCAGCAATGTTCAGACAGGAAACTTTCCCCTCACCACAACATAGAATCATTAAGGTTGGAAAAGACCACAAAAATCACTAAGTCCAAATGTCAACCCATCCTCACCATCCCCACTGACCATGTGCCTCAGAGCCACAACTCCTCAGTCCTTGAACACCTCCAGGGACATTGACTCCCTCACCTCCCAGGGCAGCCTGTGCCAGTGCCTTACCACTCCTTCTGAGAAGAAATTTTTCCTAATATCCAACGTGAAGTGCTTCAAAAGAGAGATGTTCTTAGTTTTGGGAAACCGATCCTAAATTATATGGATGCTACGGGGGAAACAAATATCATCACTAAGGGGAAACTGAGGCAGGCAGGGAGAGCATCAGCCCAAGGCCACCATGGCCAGTGGCAAAACAGGAAGGCAGACTCTTCCCCTAATGATTTTCTGCATACTAACAGGAAGCACAAGAGCACGTCACACTGAAAAATGGCAGAGTGGGAGTTAGAAAAAACACTCATCACTGTTCAGTCAGGAGTGACCCCAAGGCAGAACTCATACATAATGCAATGTATAGGAAGAGGGCTCACATCCCTTGGAAAAAAATCCACAGGAGTCATTCCATGCCCAGCCACCCCCTCCCTTAATACTATGGGACGATCATTTCCTTTCTTCACATATTTATTTGGAATCCGATAATTCATTGCCCCTAGTTTCCTGCTGGAGTCTGTCTTCCATTGTTCAGGATTTACATTACTCAGCAGGAAATCAGTGAGAGGTCCAGAGATTAGAAAGGTGTGTTTCCCATTCGGGTCCGCCCCTGGGGCTGGAAGTCAGACCCAGTGCAGAGCTGCATCCATGGGAACTCAAGGAAGTGGGGGAACAAAGGCAAAGAGACTAATCTCATTCTATTACTAGTTACAGAGCGCTTTGCCCCACCATATACACTGGACATGTCCACATACACACCCCTCAAATACTGTTTTTATTCAGGCCTTACATTAACAGCTTTTCCCATGCATTGAGGAGGATGTAGTTTATCAAATGTAGCTATCAAAGGCAGTACTTGAAAAGAGTAAGTACAGAGAGAGTATTCCTTGAACTAAAATACACTCCTCAAGGGCCATTACTTTCACCCTGACACTCTTGCCGGGGGAGACAGATTCTGTACAGTGTAGAACACCACATGTGAAGCATAACCCAGTGTATCATGCTGCCTAGGAAGCAGGCTGACTGGGAATCAGCCCCTTCTGGTGCCCGCAGAAGTGGCTTTTAACCCAAATCTCACAAGTGATGCTTCAATACCTTCTCTTTCATGGCTCCTCCATAACAGCACAGAGCAAAACAAAACATTGCTAATCTGTTATGGGGTATCACTAGAACAGGATGCTTCCCTGGCCAAATCCTCCCATTTAAAATGTCACAAGTGCTTTAAAACATATCCTGAGGTTAGTTTGATAACAGGTACTAAAGTCAAGCACATAGGGTGTCCGTTCAGCACAACACTAAGCTTGTGTAATGACTTGTGTAATGCAAACTGCATTTCTCTAGCACTCAATGTGCTTGGAAACAAAAGCCCAGTTTATCAGCCACTCTACGATAAACATCAGTAAGGTGAACCTCCGTTCCTGAAGAGGATTAAGCAAACTCTGCATGAGTTCAAAATGAGAGTCTAATTTCCAAAAAGAGTTTAAGAACAGATCATTTCTTTCAAGCAAGAGAGGACCATGATCAAATGCTCTTGGCTCCAGGCTTACTTACGTGTTCCTAACCAGTCCTTAAGGACCCCCAATGTATGCAGGCAAAACAGCCTTAGCCACCACAGCTCTTTCACCAGAACATTCATCTTAAAGCACAGCCCCCATCTCCTCCACTGAAGTTCAAGGCACGGATGTCTCATCCTGTGTGTCCTGGAATGGTGACACCACATTGCCTCCTCTGCACAGCAGCTCCACCAGACTAAGCCACGTGCTCTGTCAAGGAAGTCCACTGATTACAGACACTGGTGGCTCTCCCTCTCTACAATCAGACCATGCTTTCCCGCAACTGGAGACAATACTACAGCCCTGAATAAAATGGAAGAATTGCAACATACCTCTTACATACAACTCTCCTGTTTATACATCTCAGTACACTCACTTCTTTCTCAGCAATATGATTCTGTTGACTCACACTCCTTTTGCAATATGAAACAATAGAGCTTCCTTACATTAAGAGGTGACTTTGTCTCCTGGTCAGGAAGGCCATTGGGTTCTACAAATTACAGGAATCTCCTATCCACAAAACCTGTCCAAAGCCACCTCAGAGCAGCTGAACCTCCAAAGTGGATTATTCTTGCTGTAGCAACCTAAAATATCTGGATCTACTTGTTCCATGTATCATTTCTACTTTACAACCAATACAAGACTATTTAAATTATCCCAGACACAAAACCTCCTCTATCCCATTTCTTCCTCTGAACTACACTCACTTGTAAACATTAGCTTAGATAACTTTTTAGTCATTTTCCCGGCCCAGAGAACTGCTATGGAAGTGGTGGAAAACATGAGTATTGCAAGCACAGGAATAAACATGGAGGATAAGCCGTTCACAGTGCGATGTGCACTGAGGATATCCGAACCGCTTGATATTGAATGACACTGCTGTGGTTTGTTTTGCTGTACAAGTTACTTACCAAGTTTGCTATAGTTTCAGGATTCTGAAAAATGTTGGAAGATAGACCACTCCTCAAAAAACAGCAGTTTTTTTTTTTTCCTTTTCATCCTACTTGGTGCTTTTGGTCCACCATTTGATGCCATGTTTTTTAAGACCACATTAGCACACCAACTCACCTTCCTATTCCAACCTACCCTTCCCTTGGACTTTTTAGATCCATCAAGAAATTCTAAAGGAATGCAAAGGCAAATCCCACCTGGTCTAGGCGCAGAGCACCGTCGATGAAGCGCTGCTTGCGGAGGTGCTGGGCGATGCGATGCAGATTCAGCACAGCTTGCTGGATCTCGGCTACCGAGTGTTGAGGGGAGACAGGCGGCAGCTCTTCAGGTGAGAACACCTTCCCAGGGTTTTCTATCATGCTCTGTGCATGGTCGTAGCTCAGCTTCGCGCAGGAGCAGATGACTGTCCGCCCAAACCATTCGTCAAGGATCTGCAACACAGGAAAGTACAGGTAGATCTAAAGGCGGCACAAAAGCTTGAGAGGTTGTACCAGCAGCAGAAGGAATGACAACAGACCTCACCACTGATTTTCATCGTTGAGTGAAGATCTTCTCTCAATCAGAAGGCTCTTTAGATTCTCTAATGTCTAGTAATGTGTATAGGCACGATAAAGTCTCTCTTTCACATTGGAAATGGCTCCAATCTTCTCTCCCTACCTGGATTCCCTCTTTGATAAAGAACTACAGCAGAAATCAGTCAGCAGACTCAAAGCTCAGCGAGTGCATGAGTGGCAACAGAGATACCTGCACATGCCAAGAAGGATCTCGTATCTGAACACAGCAGACTGCATTTCACCTCTTCAGTTAAAGTTTAAACAGTGGGGCATGAGGGGCTGGCCCTAAAAGACTGTTGTGTGGTCATGTCCACTCAAAGCTGCAGGGACTGTAGTGTCTGACTGGCACTTGTGAAAGTGCTTGAGTAGGATTTTGGTGGGTCTGGAGGAGAGATGGACAGTCACTGACCCCTTCTCTCTCCTAACAAGCTTATGGTGTGAGGCCTAAACTCAAACGAGGACGCGTTCTAAGCTCCCAAATTATTTCAGAATCTAGAGGAAAATCATGGATAAATCACTTACAAAATTTAAACCAATTTAACCAGAAGCCACTCCCATTTTGAGCACCACAAGAGAAAACTAGTGTGAAAGTAGCAACTCAAAATTACTCCTTAGAGCAGAAAGGATATATAAGAGCTCAAAAGCTCATCTAATCAGTGAGAAGGTGCAGAGGGACAAAGGGCTGAAGGCTCTTCAGAAAAGTCAAGAGCACAGGCAGGAGGAGGGCTCTGGAGAGGGATGCAATCTATGATCAACCATTCAAGCTCAAGTGCTCAGAGAATGAGTGGAGAATTGTAATTCTACCTTAGTTACAAGTGCCACCTTACCCCTTCATCAGCACAAGAGAATAAGGAGAATTCTGCAAGTGACAGCGTCTATGGAGAACAGCCACCAGTAAAACAGACTCTTCAAGGACGTTGCTTTTTTTTTTCTTAAAAAGAAAGGATTGAACCCCGAGATACCATTGCTGTCTCCCTCCCCTGTGCCCTGTAACATAAGTACAGTACAGCT
This sequence comes from Numida meleagris, assembly GCF_002078875.1. Taxonomy (NCBI): domain Eukaryota; kingdom Metazoa; phylum Chordata; class Aves; order Galliformes; family Numididae; genus Numida; species Numida meleagris. The sequence continues at coordinate 8,712,310 of NC_034412.1, forward strand.
CAGATCTCTGAAAGTCTCAAGGCATTTAAGCTCATTTTCAATTAGAAAGTGTCCTGATGGATAGGATGCAGCAAGTGATGTAAAGTACTCAGGCCCTCAGCTCATGGTTATTGTGAGTATGACCCTACTTACAGACAAGGACAAACAAAGGAAAAGAAAGGCACAAAAGCTAGGCAGAAAGGCACTGCAAAAGTCCTGGCAGCACCTGCTCCGTGCTCTGCCGCATCCTGTTCAGTGTAGTTCAGCTTCTTGCAGTGATGGGGGATCCATATCTGGAAGGTCAGCAACATCCAATGATATCTCCCTGATCCCCAAATCCTGATACTCAACAAGCAAGGTCTCTGATGTGGAAGAAGCTGCTCTGCTCTTTAAAAGATTGATTTTTGAAATTATTGGTTAGCTGGTAACAGATACTTCAGACTTAGTACGAATCACTAGGCACGGATGGTACTCAGGCACCAAGAAGGTGCTGTTCCTTGCTGAGAAAGGCTGAGCAGCCTTCACTTGAGCTGAGCACTTCTACAGAACCTCCAATTGCAATAGGCAACACTTTCAACTTGCTGTTCAAATGCTTTCAGATGCTGCTCCTACTTCCCTGCTGCTCTATCTCCAGCTATTAACTTCTGCACCAAATGGCACTACCAGCTCTGGCTCTCACTTTCATGAGCTCCGAACTAAATATTCTGTGTTTGGAAAGCACTTTCGTTTCGTTTTATAGTGCAGGTGAGTCAATTCCACCCCATACACGTGTGTTGGAACAAGCTAAGGACCGAGAGCAAACCAGAAGGGTATCTCCAAGAAGGAGCACTTTCCCTGGGCTAGCAGTGGGAGCCAGGTCTGAAGATACACGGTGCTTTCTGCCTTTCATTTCCAAGAACTTGCTCTGTTCCTTGCAGGAGGCAATGGACCGGATTTCCACTTTGCTGCCTGCACTTGAAGCTTTCAACAAAATCTTATTTTTCTGCTTGCTCAGAAAAGGCCAAATATTTCAGAGCTCCACTCGCTTCCTTGTAAGATGAGAGATGCAGCACATTGGGCCCCAGGAACATAGCAAGAATGTCAAATCTCAGGCAGGCTATATTCACGGTTGTGCTTCAAACACCAGCAGGCAGTAACAAAAAGAAGGGTTACATCGTTCATTTACAAATATCTTTCTGTTGACTGCATCTGAACAGGAACGTGCTACACTGTTCCTAAAAACGCCCAGCTCTGCATCTGAAGAACAGCACAGGCTCAGCAATATGGTTAATGCCTTTGCCCTTGGAAAGTCATCTCAGACACATCATGTCACACTGTCCCACTGGAGTCCACGGAGCTACGTGGAGCACTGCTCAGGCAACATTTTGTAACACTCATGGAACACTAGAGGATGACATCGCCAGAATACAAAAGCCATAAAAACAAGAAAGTGCCTGTTTCCAAGGAGGGCTGAGCCTGGCATTACTTTTTATAAAAGAAACAATAAACAAAAACTCCACCAACTTAATACAGCTGCATTCAAGTGAGGAATCTGCATGGCTTTTCCCTGGGAGATGCATAGGCTCAACTTATTTGCTTTGGAGCAGTGACAGTGGGAGCTCAGAGGGGAAACGCAGGAGATCTGTTCTTCTCACCTCAGAGATAAGCTCCTCTTCACATCAACTGACCCCAACCAAGGCTGCCATCCTACAAAGCCTCCTAGGAGAAACCCAACTGCTGAGACACCCACAGGCAGCCTGCCTCCGGGTTGTGTCCCAGAGCACTGCTCCTGCCGGGATCAGCCACCTCTGCAGGCAGAAGCTTGGTGCTGTGATCTTCCTACCTCCTCACTGGCCAGAGAGGGTCAGCATGAATACTGTTTGAAAAGCAAATAGTGGGTATATCGCAGGGAATAAGAGACAGAATTTAATTAAAAGCTTATTTTCATTAAGACTTGACTATTAACTGTTCAAAGAGCACTCAGAGTCAATAAAAGGCCCACCAAGTAGCTACAATTAGAAGGTCCCAGGAGTAATCACGCTGTCACTATGGAGTGTTTTTCACAGTGAACAAATAAAATCCACTTCAGTGCCAGAGCTGGAGAGACACAGATACAGGACTGCAACCACATTTTGCTAAAGCATAAAAGAAGATTCGGCATCCATTAGGGCTGCATGGACCCAGTGAACACCAAAGAGGAGATTGTTGGGTTGTTACTAAGAGGGTAGGAGAGGGGCAGGGAGAGAAATCAAGAGAGCTGAAGGCAGCTTGCGGCACAGCTGATCCCTGGGAATAACACAGTGTGTAGGCATGGAGGCTGAACGCACACAGAGGATGGAGCTGTGCATTTGCTGAAGAGCTATCACACTTTACATGTATCAACATAATTTGCAGCACAGATGAGGAATGAAAGAGTCTGTTTACCAGGGAGACCACTGAGGGATCCTTATCCACTGCACTGCACAACTGCCTGCGAGCAAAATGCAGGGTTGGATTCGGGGAGAAACATCTTGTCCCAGGCTATTAGCTGTGGATTGCTGCTGGAGATATGACATTAAACACACGGGTGATCTGGCATGGGGCTGGAAATCCTCCATTTCTAACGCTCATACTAATACTCTTCCCTACCATGTTCTGAGATTTTTCCAGCCATCAGTAAGACAAGATATAAGGACAGTCCTACATCCTCTATCACTGTTCACCAACAAGTCCTTTGTTATCCAGCTGGCAGTTATGGGGGGGCATTTTTACCACTCTGTTTGCAAGGTTAGGGTCTGGCCACCGAGGTAGGACTGATGAGCAGGATGCCTGCTCTGCTGCTCGAGTTACCTTGCCTTCCGGAGTCACCTTCCACATCACAGAGAACGTCAGCCGATCTCGCATGGGATTGAGACTGCACAGCTCCTCACAAAGCAGCTTGGGAAGCATTGGGATCACCTAGAAAAGAAGAGGAAACTCAGTGCTGAAGAAGCATGGTGGTGTCAGTAAGAACCTGAAGAGCTTGGATTTGGGAACTGTGCTTCTTGCTTTGCCACTGATGACTGTGCACCAGGCAAGTAATGCAAGTCTGAGGCTGCTTTCTGCAAAGCGTAAATGAAATTTCTCCTACACATCACAGGAGTATGCATGGGTCTATTAAGGACTGAGCTGTGCTTTGCAGCACAGACAGGAATGTGTAGATGTTGGTGAGATAAACAAAAGCACCTATTTTGTGACTACTGAACATGGTGTTTGCAAACAGAGGGAGAACAATTACTATTTTCCTGTGTTTAGCTCCACTTGAACAAAATGTCAGCCAACAGAAATTCCTGGCAGAGATGTTTTAGCTTGTGTCCTAATTCCTTACAACTAATCAATACTGCAGCTGTTGATCACTGAATTACCAAACTACATATTACTCACCCGACTACAGCAGCAAAGCAAAAGTGTGGAACGTAGAATCATGGAATCATTAAGGTTGGAAAAGACCTCTGAGATTCCCAACTCCAACCCCAACCCATCCCCACCCTGCTCATAACCACGTCCCTCAGTGCCACGTCTCCACGGTCCTTGAACACCTCCAGGGATGGTGACTCCACCACCTCCCTGGGCAGCCTGTGCCAGTGCATCACCACACATTCACACTACAGAAAAGCTGAGGAGCTCCAAGTCTTTCTGCCATCCCTGAGTTATTTCCCAGTTGAAGCCAGCAGTACAGCTAATATTTAGAAGCCGTTTAATGAAGCAAACCTAATTATTTAGAGTTTCACATTCTCATTTCTCTTCTCATTATTAACCTTTATAAGGAAGCAGTAAGTGCCCTCAAAGAAGAATTACCTTCTTCTAGGTTTTATTGCAAGTGGTAATGTGGGCTGGTACCTTCCAGAAAAGCACACAGAGAAACGTTCTACACGGTTGAGCTTGCCACGAAGATATTTTAGCTATTTAATTCACTTTCCCTTTTGATTGCTCTCCTGTGCCATCCAGCACAGGAACAGCAGCAACCCCAACTCTTCCAAATTCTGTTGCACCGATTATTTTACAGATAACACTTTATATCTGGGTGCAAAGGCTCTTCAACACAGCAAGGTAAAAAAAAAAAAGTCTCAGATGCCCATTTTCTCCTTAAGTGCTCACACTTGATATTTACCTTTTGCTTTGAAGGAAAGACTCTTAAAATATTTAATCACATTTGTGGTTTGGCACCGGGTGATGGCTATAAATCCATTCTAATTGCGCTGTATATTAATGCCAAGAGGTTAACTGTACGGTCTCTGACTGTCAAGGAGTCCCTTTCAACATGAATCAGCAGCCCCGGTTCTGCTGGAAGGTCACAGGGGCACAGATTACGATAAGCTGTTTCCCGCAACACAAAGGCCGTCAGCTCTGTTATTCCAGTTGTGCAAAGCACATTAACAATACTCATACATTCATAACTGACAGATACAGTACGTGAGGGCTGCCATGCTGCCTGGAAGGGTCCACGCCACAGGGTTATAAATTTAGCCCGAGCTATGCCAGCCCGTAGCAGAAAGGAGAGAAAATAGCTTTGTAGACTATCGGAAATCCCTGCCTGTCTAGCATTGACCATTACCTCCGTGAGACCCTAAAGCCCAGGTCACAGCAAACACTGTGCTGGCAATTTAATAAAAGCTCCCAACCCTTCCCCATCCAAATTAAGGATGCTGTTACCAGCACCTACCTCCATCTCTCTCCATCCGCCTTGTGATTCATTTTTGGTTCCCAGTGATAATGTTCCTCTCCCTTCTCATTCTCCTGAAGCAGTAACAGTCTGCTAGCAAAACGCTGGCATGAAACATGAAAGCCCATCCGTGAAGAACAACCCGAGTGAAACAACAGGATGCGTGTTTTAAGTGTACTTGAGCAGGATTGATATCCAATTCAAGAGGCTATAATTCTACGGAAGGGCTTTCAACGACGTGAAACACAAGCAAAGCTTTAACTCAGATCATAATTACAGCGCTAAGTGCTCACCAAGCAATTAGCTATAACAAAGCTACTGTTAAATGGGGAAGCTCCAACCCACATCACCCTTGTTTTACAGGGGAGAAACTGCAGGCAAAGCAACTTAACCCAGGCTATGCAAGAAGTCTCCAAAGAGAGCAAGAATTTCCTCTTCTGGCCTGATCCTCAGTGTGATTCCGTCACAGTCAGAAAGGATTCTTAGTAGTTGCAAGCCCAGCATTTAATGTACAAAGACATCACAATTGTGTCAAATTCAGAGAGTGAGATGTTATCCCAGGGGCTGCCCCGAAGGAACCGTTGCAATAGGATTCTTTTCATCTCTTTCTGAAAGAGACGAAGGATGAGAGGAGATTTCCCTAAGTATGTCTGTAACGCCCATGGAAGATTTACAAAATAGCAGGGTTGCATGGCATCACCTCAAAAAAGCTGGGAGCAGGGGATGTGTAAAAGAGGCTGGACTTAGAAGTGCAGTTAGAGGGATCCAGACGGGCTAGGAAAAAACTTTCACCATGGAAATAAAGGACCCACAGCCCCTCGGAAATCCTTTCTACTGAACGTATCCTAGAATCAAGGGCTGTAGAAAGGCTTGTGCTGTCTGGTTTCCAAGCCCATCTCTCAGCCAGACCAATAAAAGACATCATCTCTTCCCACCAGCCCAGCAGGGCCCAAGAGATACAGAATGGGCACTTCTTCCAGTGAAAGGCTGACATCCACCAGGCTCACAGCTGTGAGTCTGCATTTCAAATCAGACCGCAGACGAGAGATTTCTCTCTGCATGAGATCTCCTTAGGCCCACTGCTGCTGTACCTGGAGGAGCCACAGAGCTCCATCCCTGCCAACCCCTCGCATGGCCAGGCAAGGGGAAAGCCAAAGTTGGACAAGGCACTGCAGGGGGTTTCCTGCAGCATCGTCATCCTAGGGTTATAAAACACCTGGGCTTCTTACCATGGCCTGCAATGTACTTAACAGCTAGCTCTCAGATGGTGGAGTCGCTTCGGGCACAGGAATATCTATCCAACTTCCCACTTGCGAGAGCCCTTTGGGTTTTTTTGCTTTACCTCTTAGGCTAGCAAAGCACTTCCAGCATCCAAGTGTGAGTTTCCAGCCTCAGATTCATTCCTTGGGAGCATATGTACTGGGGTGATAAAACTTCACACTACCTCTGAAATCAGAACCATCTGCTGCAGCCACGAGACTCACTGGCCAAGAGCAGAGCCCACTAGCCAGACCAAGTCCAGAGCAGCCCTGCTCACTGGACTTGCTGTAGCAGCTTTGCAAGGATCAGACGGGGGAGTAGGGGGGGGAAAATCAATCAGACCACATGGGAAAAGAGAACAAACCCCTCACATTCAAAAAGCTGCACGGACAGTTTTGCTCCCCTCAAATAATCCCATTCTGCAGCTGCCCTGCTGCTTGGTACAACCACTGCTGACTCTTGGGGTGACCCCATCTCTCCCATGGATCCAACGGGGAGGGACTGCATTAACTGGGAGCACCCATCCCAGCGCCAAGAGGAGGTTGCTGTGGTCTAACAATGGGGCGGGCTCAGCAAGCCTATTGCTTACATACTAACAGACACTCAGAGGAAATAGGCAATTTGTTTATGAGCCAAGATTTCTGCTTAAGAGTTGTATCAACACTTCCATGAATTCAGATTTTGAGCAACTCTTTGTTACTCAGCCTGAGATTATCAAAATATCAACACCCTGACAACCTGCTGGTGTCAAAAGTGAATGTCTCGAAGTCCTGGGACTCAGCACGGAGATAGGCTTACAGATCAAACCTTTGATCTCGAGTATAAAATAGTACCAATAAAATATTATACAGATTTATGGCTGACCTCTCACTCAAGCTGCTTCACACCTAAAATAACACTACAGGATGTGCCAAAAAAGAGGAAACTGTTTAGGTTTTCTCGCTTCTTAAAACCTGATACACTCTTATTTCAAAAACTTTTTACTTTTATTAAATAGACCGCTAGCAATTATACAATAACTCCCCTTCTGGATACATGGCTCGGGAAAATTAAATATGTGGCTTACTTAACTTCTTTGGGAGGATTAGCATGGTGCTAACCTCTAGCAGAATCACAGCTGTCTTAGGAAACAATTCCATCAAAGGAAAGCATATTTTCTACAAGAGTCACACTACCATCTTGTTTCAGACTGCTGGCTGCTTTCCTTTGCCCATCCTCTCGCTCCTTTTCATCTACTGCAATTAAAATACTGACCAACACTGCGCTTTAGTAATCTAACCTGGTTTGTACTCCTAAAATGCATTCTCTGCAGGGCAGAAGAGGGGGTAAAACACTAGTCCTGATCGCGAGACCAAGATAGTGGAAGAGCAATTGGAGATAACGGGTGTGAAAAGGTAACATGTAACTTATTGTTGGCATCACACATGGCTGGTGCTTGGGGAAATAAAGCACTTGGAAAGAACAATTAACTTTTGAATTCAACTACTTTTTCATGAAAAATGTCTCTTTTCTATTAAAAAAAAAAGCCTTCTTCCCAAAAAACTACATGCCTTCAAGCAACATTATTTTGACTTAAAAATACTGCCACAACATCTTTGTGGATTACAGCTTTGCTTTAAGCAAAGCTTAAATTCCCCCTGGGCAAGCCCACATCTCCCATGAGGAGTGACAGCCATGGAGTCACCCCCACCAGAGATGGAAGCAGAGCATCACAGAGCCAAGGGCTTTATTGACAGAGAGGCTGTTGGGCTGGGAAGACAGTGGTGCCAGAACTGCTGTTTCCATGAGATACACACTGCTTCCCACTCCTGGACACCCCATCATCTGGGAAGTGCTGCAGAGTCAAGGACTTTTACAGCCTGACTGAAGGAGAGCATGGGGAAAGAAAGAATCTGTTCCTACGAGACTGTCTCAGCACTCCTCATGCAACTGATGCTTCAAGCCAATGCAGGAAGCCAAGAGCCAAGGTTCCTGGCTTCCCTTCACACACAGCACCTGCAATAGTTCATGAGCTAGGAAGGGTTTCTGCACATTCAACTCAAAATGAGACAAAAATAGTCATGCACAGATGAAATCGGGATGTTTCCTCTCCTCTAACATTAAGCTTGAACTTGATCATTTTTAAAGTTTACAAATCAACTTCAAAATTGTGCTTAATATTTTGTTCTGTTCTACTAAAACCTCTACAGATTTAAATATCTTTTCAGTGCATGATAAGAAAGCATCACTTCTCCATGTTTGGGATACCAAGATGAAAGAAAACTGAAGTACTGTGGCTCCTCAAGAAGTGAGATGACAAAACTCTCTGTCACTACCACTACCACATTCAGGTTGGACATAAGGAAACATTTCTTCTCAGAAAGAGTGGTGAGGCATTGGAACTGGATGCCCAGGGAAGCAGTGGAGTCACTGTCCCTGGAAGTGTTCAAGAACCGTGTGGACGTGGCACTGAGGGACGTGGTTATGGGCACAGTGGGGGTGGGTTGATGGTTGGACTTGGTGATCTTAGAGGTCTTTTCCAACCTTAATGATTCTATCATTCTATGACCTGCAGATTTTAACAAACTTGATCTGAAAACAAACTTTTAGAATGAAATTGTGATAAAAGGAAAAAATAGTGCTCAGAAGAAAAGAAGAAGAGTTGTTCTTACCTTCTGCACTAAATAGACGCTTGTTGCCCTCTCACTCGCCACTCTATCCAGCGCTGTTTCTTCCAGAACAAAGTAGCTTACATCTGCGATGTGAACACCCACTTCAAAGTTCCCTGAAATTGCACAAGGGAGTCAATAGGCTGCAGGGAGAAATCTAGGAGTTTAGGGAACTGGGGAAGAAGGGAATAATTCCACCCAGAAGCTACTTTTCAAAGGAAAATAAAATAAAAAAATCAACAATTTTACGATCTCTGCATTTTCTGCTGGATCACTTCTGGCAGAGCAATTATCTGTGATGTATGACTGCTGTGACACACCACCAGGGTTAGGGAGACAGAAAAGAAATGGATAAGAGAGCGACAATGTGATTTTCACAAATCTGTTCTCATTCTGACAAGTCTGAATGCTTCTGCACTTCGATTCCTCTGTATTATTCTATGTAACTACTCTGACTCCCCTTCTCCCCTATATGCTCTGCCTACAGCTCACAAAAAAATGGTATTTCTGTCCATCCATTCCCACCTGAAATGAAAACCGTGGTCTCTCAGAACACTACCAAATTCACCAGCACTGTGACCACAACTTACCTCATCCCGCATCGACGTGTGAGTGCTCAGTCACAGTGATGGATATGTGAAAGCACTGAAAAGCCATGTGGCTAAGTCTCCACAGCCTAGAGCTTGTAATAGTGAGCTTTGCAGCCAGATATGGGTCATGGAACCCCACCTTGCAACCCCGCAGGCAGTACAGGACACAAGTTTTGGGCCTGCCTTGGGATCTTAGAGCTGTACTTGCTCCCAGTTCTCTCTGGGTCAAGCTCAAATTGCTGCTGATGTCTACTGAAATCTTAAATGATTTAGTATCAGGCTATGCAGAAACGCAGCTTTCCACAAGAATACTCTCCCTGTTATCCTGCTTTATCCTCAGATTAGGCTCTTTGACCTCCAACTAGAGTCTAGTCTGAAAGCACCTTAATTCAAATGTTAGGCTAGAGAGGAGTTTTACCGACGTTTATCATGAGGTTTCAGCAATAATTTGAATTTGGAAGTAGTGATCATCCTCAGCTTTGGAAGTAATTAGTACCTCAGTCCAAGAAATTCTGGTTTGCTAATCCTCAAAAGAGCGCATTGACCTTTGTTTTCTCTGGAAGAATGAGGCTAGATTTGAGGTGCTTATTTGTAGAATAGTTCTAAGTGTGGTGGGTTCCTAATTATAACATTCGGTTCTTTAGAGGAATTCACTAACTTCGTGGTATCTATAAATATTTTTTCTTTCTTCTGTTTTTTCAAAAAGACAGCATAATAAGATACCATACTGGCTATAATCCTGTTTGTTTATACACCTTGCAAAGGATATTATCAAAGCCTTTCTCTCAAGTGTCACATTTTTGAAGGACAAATTGTTAATAGCTGCTGTCACTACACAGTGTATCTGCCTCGGTGCACACCTCATGGGTAACAGTGCTGGATTTCAGCAGAGCAGGAAAGGAAAGAGGTGAATTACAGAATGATTAAGGTTGGAAAAGACCTCTAAGATTACCAAGTCCAACCACCAACCCATCCCCACCATACCCACTAGCCAAGTCTCTCGATGCCACATCTCCACATTTCTTGAGCACCTCCAGGGATGGTGGTTCCACCACTTCCCTGGGCAGCTGTGTTTACATACAGTTTATTAAGCTGTGTTTACATACACAAAGTACTCTGCAAAGTATTTTTGTGCTTGCTTTTGTACATGGAAGACAGGAGCACTGGGGTTTAGGTTTTTTCACATAACCTATAGTCACTGGAAAGTCCTGCAGAGAGTAAATATCATGGCAGCAGGAGGAGAGGGCAATAATCCCGCCGCACACCAAGGGACAAATTCCACCACTCAGAAAGCTGGGAGAAAAGGCTGCAGATTAAATGGTTCGCCTCAGAAAGCTGCCTACAGCTGTGTTGTGATATTATCAGATGCCTTGAAAGCTGCTCTACGTGGATTAGGCATCCAAGCCTGAAACTACTTAGACAGTAAGTCTTAGACTAACAGTTCAACCAACAGGTCTAATATTACATGCACTTGAAGCCAACACACTCAGAAGGTAAAAAAATATTGAACACTTTGAAGTCAATATTGTAATGTATTGACCCTGCAGGCAAATATTGACCAAAGGAAAGGAGAGGGGGTCATTACATCATGCCTTTAATCGCACTTTAATTCAATATGTGCACTGTTACATACATGAACTTTTTGTCCTCGGTACAAAACTGACAAACCAAGAAAGATCTCATTGCATGAGATAATAAAACATGGAGTTCGCCAACGAAAACACATTGTGTGGAGTTAAATTTCACTCAGGTTTCCCACCAGAGGTTCTAAAAGCCGGGGTCAGCATGAGCCCCCTGCTTTTGAACTTTTAATGGAAATTCTATCTAAATATTTTGTTACATACATTGACATAATGCAAACTGGCAGCTCTTGGGTTTGTCTTGTTCAAGTATGAATCACCCCATTTCCCTCAGCCCCCAACAAATTCAGACCAAGAGAAACTGAAGATACAGACAGTGACCAACTAATCTGATTTCCCTTGGATGTGTTGCAGAAAATACCGGCCTAAGCCTGCACAGAAATACCTGCCTACTGCTCTCTCCTGGTTTATTTGCCAATTAAAATGAATAGTATTTCTCTATCTACAAAGTTCTTCCACTCGGATTCTCTTCGAGGTCCACAAACAGTTTTTCTAGTCTCATTAATTTTCATGACAATCACAAAAGGAACATTTCACGTTGTAAGTCCTATGCTATTTCCCAAGGAAAAAAAAGAATATGTGGCCTGAATGAAAGGAAAAGAGTTTTAAACTCTCCTGCACTGAAAAAGTCTAGCCACAGAGAGGAAAGGGTGGGCAACACATGAACCAAGCACCACACGCTGCTACACTGCCTACTCCACCTTCATTTTCAATGTCAAAATCTACTTTTCCAGCAAACACAGGCTTCGTGTCTTGGCACGTAGCTCTCCATCCTGATTTCACCCTAAATTTCTTACAGAAAGGAGTACGTTACAAACCACAGATTTGTCTGACCCCAATTTACAATTCTCCTACAATGAACTTAAAGCTGCACAACAAGCCCTAAAGCTAGGTATACACTACTAGTTTAAAGATTTTTTTTCTTTTATTAGAGTATCTACACAAGAGTAGCTGGGGGATTAAGCCTGACACTTCATATAGCTGATATTTAAGCAAGAGCAGAAGAGAGCATCTACTGCAACGAAAAATGCTGAAGGCGCTCAGATGGCTTCTTTCATTCAGGATCATTTAAAATTATTTCATTTGAAGGTGAGTGAAAAATTGTCATCCCATTCAAACTCCATCACTATGAGTCTGAAGAGTGGGAGACAATTAGCAACAGGGAATGCAGTTTAGAATCAAGCAACACATGGTTTATTGGCCAGCTGCACCCTATTTGCCTCCTTTGGACACACAGAGACCAGGCAGCAGGGATGGATGGCAGAGGGGAATACTATTTTAAATGAGGTCTGCGAGCATTAAGAGGGAAATTGCTGGTCAACTGGCCACCAAGGCAACTCCCAGGCCAAAATTCTGCAAAAGGGATGGGTGGGATTTGTGGTGACACTACGCACAGAGAAGATTGTTTCCTTTTTTGTTGACCATGGCATGGGTGACTGGAATGGCAGAATCAAACAGACCCAAAATTCGCCACGTTTCACAGAGCCTGGATCTCCTCCAGAAGCTCACCAAATGACAAAGCTGCATCCCCCAGCACGATGCTGTGCTTTTTTAGAGAAGGTTCAGCTCCCTGATCCGAGAATCCAGTTTGTTTGAACTCACTCCAAAACCTTGTGTGTGTAACACTGATACGATGCTAAAATCAAAGGACAGTGGTTCAAGTGTGGCACCTAACAGAAGAACAAAGAACAAGCTGTTTCTTTTTTCTTCACTGATGATCTCAACTTCTACAACAAAAGAGTTCAAAGAATTTTTTTCCTTCTTTGCAGAGGAAAATTATAAACAAAAAGGATTAGCAAGAAGTAGCTGGAAGAAAAGAGAAAGACCTTTGAGTCTGTAAATGCTCCATAAAAACTGCCAACACGGCAAGTTGTATCAAGTATTTGCCCCAGGAATCAGAAAGTTGGGTTGAATATATTTGAACAGTAGCGAGTTAACACAACGGCAGCAAACCCTTCTCTATCTTCAGCACCCTAGTCACAAATACAGAGGGAAAGACCAAGCACGTTCACTTCATACTCTGGCATACGTAAATTTTTGGACCATGGAACTTAGAAATGCTACTCCTTGAGGATAGAACAGCAAAAAGTAATTCTCCAGCACACAAATACACACCCCTTTGTTTCCATCAGGAGAGAGGACAAACGCTAAATAGTGTTACGTCAAAATCAAATCTAATACCAAGTTTTTTGTGTTAACCATGATTTCTGAACACATCTGTTACCTCTCAGTTAGGGAGATACAGGAAAGTTCAAAGCAGACTGCAGTGTTTGCTACAGCCAGAAAACAGCCAGCTGCTGCCAGCAATTAAAGGCAGTTGGCTGTTCTGAGGTTAGACCAAACTCTTGCAGCAAATAATTACAGCTCTTCCCCATTCCCTGCCCTGGGGGTACCTGCTGCTGCTCACTTATTTGCAAAGCAGTGTTTAGCACCTTGCAAAAGTAGGAAAAAGCAGTATAAAGAGAGACAAATGAGGCCTTTAACCTACATGTAGATTTTGTTGGTATCAGCACAATGAGCTCTCATCAAGGCTGAGTTTCTCATGATACAGAGGTCTCAGATACAGAAGAGAGCCAAGTGGGTGGCAGAGAGTAATGGGTGGGCACAAACCAAACACAAGAGGCATGGAGGCAGAAAGTAGCACTGAGGCCTGAGGAAGCTGCTGGAAGTAGCTAGGGATCACCACATATCATCACCACGTGCCTTCAAATGAAGGACCTGACCCAAGCATAAGCATCTCTCTCTGTTTGGTATATGCATGTACTACATGGGTACGCTGATGGTCCAGGCATGGCAGTGTCCATGCTGGGACAGGGATAGAGAGAAGAGAATGACACCAAAAAAAGAAAAAAGAAAATGAAAAAGAAAGAATGGAAGAAAAGAAGGAAAAAAAGGGGGAAAGGAAAGAAAGAAAGAAGAAAAAACAAAAAAGAAAAAAAGAGCAATACAGAGAAGAGGAGAAGAGATTAACACAAAACTTAAAAGTGGAACTGTGGAAAGAGCAAGTTATTTGTCTACTCTGGAGTCTGAAGATATAGGTGGGTGGCTTTAATTCTCAGCTGAGGTTACTCTTCCACTGCAGGAAGCCAAGCTATTGTTCAGAAAATCAGACAGTGTGCTTTACTTTAGTTATTTTAAAATAACAAAGAGAGTGCTTAAATTTTACTCGTGTGCCCCAGGGCCATTATGCTTCTTCAAAGCACAGTGCAACTGAGCATAAATGCATTAACTTGTTTACCAGGAAACTGAAGTTTTTAAATTATCACATGATGCTGCTCCAGCCAACTGAAATACAACTAATTACACCTTTTAAAAAGCAATTAATATCATCTTCTTTCTCAAAAGGTCTCTTCCTCAACATAACCTTATGAAAAGACTCTGGCAAAAGGAATCTGAATTCTGTACCTCAAAGAGAGCAAGACAAGTCCCCAGGGCACTGAGCAGCAGTTTTCCAACCAAGCATAAGTATGACTTTAGTAAAGTTGCAATGACTTGAAAAGAGGAAAAACTCTCTATTCAAACAATAAGCACCTCTAAAGAGTAATGATCCACAAAATACTACACACTACCAGGCTCCACTGCCAGCCTGGCCTCTAGGACACATTCCTGTTGAGTCTCTCTACCACTGGTTTATATGAGAAACGTCCCATGGAAACAACCCCCAACACTCACCAACCACAGAGAGACTTTGAGAGCATCTTCACATTTTCTGGATTTCTGAGAAACCACTGATACAAATGGCAATGCTGGAAAGTGATGCTCTCAGCCATCCCAAGAGAACGTGAAAACATTCACAGCTCAACTCATAAAAATAGATGGCAACGGTTTTTTCTTGTTTTTTTTTTTCCTTCTTCTTCTTTAAGTCAAAAGGTCAAAGTGAGATTTTAATGAGTCTAAAATCCAGAATAATTCCTATCTGCTTTGTAGTGACTTTTAAAGCGCTGTTCTACTCAATTCTCATAGCCACTCTGACCTTTGGTACTTAAGTCTCTGGCACTGACTAAATGTTATGGAGATGACCATGATTTTACAAATTTGGGATTGGCTCCAGGTAAGGTACGAAACAGAACTCGTGTTCATTAAGTGCCTTTAGCAATGAAGGACAAATGAAGACAAAAGCAGAGAAATCTACTAGGAAAGGAGCAGTTCCCAAGCAGAATACTTTTTTCCATGACCAACAAACAAATCTTTAAATACTTCCAGAATTATGAGGAGATTTTATTACTAAATTAAATTCTGGGAGCTGGTCTTCCATGTGAATTGCATTCAGTTTTTTGTCTGCAGCAGCAAATAAATTCAGCAACGTCCTAAACTCACTTCTTAATAGAATTTAAAAGCTGCCTTTTATTCTGAAAAGCAAAGCCAGGACACCAACATAACAAGACACTTCACACATCGTGCATTACAAAGCCTGAGCTTTATACACAAAACAGCATAACCCAAATCACTTAAGTACTTAAATATTTTGACTAAGGCTAGCATTTAAATCCTCTGTGAGGAACATACTACCCCACCCTGCCCAACTCTGAAGAGTATGTTCAGGGATGACACTTGGTCATCACAAAGTACTCCCAGCCTCCTAGGAGTGTAGGGGTCAGTCCTACCATGGGAACATGGGGTAGATCTTCTTGCTGGTGTTCTCATGGGAGCTGGAAGCATCTATGCTGGTGATGAATGAGAAGTCGGGTCTCCAGATCTCACAGAACACACCTTAGGACCAAGGCAGAGAAACCCAACACGCAAGTGTCCTGTCCTCCAAGTTGCCAGCAAACCCATGTCAGTTCTTCACCTTGTGATGGGAGATGTTGCCATCCGGAACACAGTTATTGCCTCTGTTGTTCATGAAAATTCCCTTCAAACCCGATGCAACAACTTAAGAGAAGAACAGAAGAGCTCTTCTGTGCAAATGTTACCATTGCACCATTAAGTCAGATACTTGCATAAAGAAAGAATTATCCTGGGGGAAAAGCACTAAATACTCAGAAGGACAGAATTTACGCAGCATGTACAAGATAAAATATTTAATTGCAAACTGAAGGACACAGGGAATGATATCCAAAAGAATAAGCACGCAGCATAAAGATTTGTTCACACTGCTGAACAGGAATCACACAGAAAAATACAGATGAAAGTAAGGCAAAAGTACCTTAATAGTAAACGTCAAAGCAGGCCACGGGACAGCTAGGGACAGAAAAGATAACGATGGGAAATGAAGAGACTGTGCCATTTCTTTCATATATCAGATTTGGCCAACACTGGAAGAATGTGACCAGACACAACAGTTCCTTATGCAGTGATGTCTATGTCCTACCTTCTGCTCCTGAAGGTTTTCTCCCCATTCTTGTGCTGATATCTGGTTTACACTGCAAAAGTCAACAGGTAAGATGGTTTCCTCCTTGCCTGTACAAATGCCGAGCAAACTTTGTGAGGTGCCAAAACATCAAGTCCCATGGAGAAGTTTTAAAAATTGTATTAATTTATTTGCAAGACTCAAATGTAATGAGTAAAATGAAGAGGAGTAAGAACCTCAAATATGCTAGATTCTCCACTGGATGACAGTGCTTGCTATGTGGTCATCTTTGGGAGAACCTCTAGATGACTGCTCATGACTTAAGCCCAACGTGAATCTTTGCTAGTCAGTTTAAACCAACCCCTCTGCAGATAGATCTTCAACCTTTTCCCCAGACAAGCCGTTAAGTAGGTCACCAAGGTGAACTGATTCCCAGCTCAGAAAGCACTTCTCGCTGGTAAACAGAAGTTACCAAGGGAGACTGTGCTTAGCTCTCTCAAACACCACCTTTAGCAGCAAGGTTTCCAGTCAAAGTGACAAAGGCAAAAGGACAATTTCTGGCATTCACGTCACTATTTGTTGTTATCACTATTCCAAGTCTCATTCAAGAGGTTAACTCTATCAGGAAATCAACAGTCTTTGAATTCGAAGAGATGGGAAGTGGCACCCAGAAGCTTTCAAGATGAATTACAATCGTTCGGGGTGTAGGATGTCATCCTGTTCCTGAAATGAAGGTTTGGAGTGGGAAGGGACCTCCCTCTCTCCTAGGTCAATCTTTTGTGATATCTCTGCTGAACACAGAAATCCAAGGCTGAATGAATGCTCCTGGGCATTCAAAGAGACCTTGGAATTTAGTGCTAGGCCAAACACATACAAATTACTTCCCTACTGAGCAGCCTTGACATTTCAGCTTCTTTGAGAATAGAAGGCAGCTGCTGAGATTCCACTCTTAGCCATCCAACTTTTTGTTTATGTTTGGAAAGATTTCCAAAACATTTCCATCTGCACCCTGTTCTACACTTTGAGTAACCAACATAATAGTCAACAATCAAGAAGTACTGTAGTGAGCTGCACTGTAAGAAGACATTCTTCCTGTTCAGCTAGGTTCTTAAAACCCATGCGTTGCAATGAATTAGAAGTTAGGACAATAGCCCAGTGGATTCAGAGGGATCCTGTCACTTTGAAAAGTTGATAACAAACATATACAGCAATAGCATCTTCGCTGCCTGCATGCAACAGAACACATGACTGAAGTCAACTGTGTGGGAGCTTATTCCTAGCTATTTGTACACTTTTTGTACCCTCACATATCTTTGGATTCCTATCTGCTTAACTTGCTGGAAAATCCTGTTCTCTCTAGTTCTGTCTGGTCATCATCATTTGTGGTTCTTCTCTAATGACTCTGCTGGTTCCTGAGGTTCTCTTTAGTGAAAATACATCCTAGAGAGAGAGCTTTTAAATCGGGAATTTCTGGATCCTCTCCTCATTACCCAGCTCCTGTACTTTTGTGAGATTTGGGTGTTCTCGTTTTTAAGTCAATATCTAAACTAGAAATATCTGCCAACCCAGGAAAACCCATGCCTCTAAATCCTCGGGGAATTGTCCCAGGTCCTGAATTTATGAACTCAAATGATTCAAAAGGTGATTTTGCCCACAGCATCTTTCCTCACTACAGGAAAATATACTCACTTCAAAGGGTAATTCTACTTTTATTTGTATGTCCAATTACATGTTCTGCAGCCATGATTGTCGTTAGATTAGCCAGTTACAGAGAACCTACCTTTCATACTGCTTTAACCCCACGTCCATTTCTTCTATGAATTTGTTTGTGTACTGTCTCAATTCGATATCTGTTTTTTAAATACAGAGCTTTTGGAATATAGGTGGAATCTTCATAAAATATATATACTTTATACAAAAATCCAGTGCAATAGATGAGTTACCAATTACTAATTCTGCCCAAGTTTTGTGGGGGAAAAAAAAATCAAAACAAAAACCCCACAATCTTCCCACAAGTAGCTTTCACATGTATGCAAGAAATGCTTTAACAAATTATGTTCCAGCAATCAATAGTCAAACCAAATCCAAACTTTCTTGTTCTGCATCTCAGTGCTTTATTAATTTAGTGCACTTGTTGAGGAGTTAGGCTTACTCTATTACCCTTTCAACTACCATCTGTTCTATTTCCAGTCAAGCTAAGGGGAGGGCTATACCATTGAGTTGTCTCATTGATTTCAAAAGACATGAAACTGGTAGGGGAAGGGTGACGCAATTCAACCCTCTGATTCCATTCAACTCTGGCCTTGGAAATTGGAAATGATGTGTGTTTCCGTAGACACAACCCCATGTTATTTTAAAAGAAGAGGTAAAACATACTGTACATGCTGCAATTCCCCCAGCAATGCATGGGACCACATTGTGAGACACAACATTGATCTAGATTTGGCAGAGATCTGACTGTATTCTGCGTTTTTCAAAGAATCTGTAACCACAAGTTCTCAATGGGGAAAAAAAAAAAGGAAAATGTACCTGTTTCTAATCACTGCAATATGTCTTTTCCACTTTTCTACTGACACAACATAGATCCCTAACAAAAAAGCACCAGTCTAATCAGCAAGTAACAGTAGCGCTGAGCTAATTATGTACAATACCAAAGGAAAAAACAACCAAATACTATGTACAATCCCACTCCTTGTATGTCTTTATTTTTTCCACATTTGACTCCTGTAATAAATTTAAGTAAATTGCGGTTTACGGTCATTTTATATTTGACTCATACAGTGACGTAGGTTTTCTGTCACTTTCTCTCTAAACCATGCCTGGTATCTATTCATCTTATACACCTACCTTACAGAGAAGAAAGCATACTAATTCATAATATAACTTTTGAGTCAACACTAGCCCATTCTTCAGTGTTTATCTTAAGCAAATCAGCCCAGAAGACCCTAATTACAAATTCTTCCTGTAGTCTATGCTGCAAGAACCAAATGGTTTAGCTCAAAGGTCCTGTACCAAGTGTCGCTGCAGCAAATTTCATCCTACAGGTCTGATGTGGCTAGAGGGACAAAACTGAATAGAAGGGGGATTATTTACATCTTCAAATAAGCGCACGCAACATTGCAAAAACAAAAACAACTTGGTCCTCCCGTGTTTGTAATTTACTTTGGGAAAAAATAAGGATGGAAGGAAAGGAAAAGCAAGCGTTCACCTGAGAATGCACAGAACATCTTGGGGTAACCAGGGCTCTACAGGCCTATTTCAGCACAAGACACTGGAGCTCATGCAGTAGGGGATGTCCTAAGGCATCCATGAGGTCCATGGAAAGCAACCTATGTCTTTAGGCTCGCAGTAAACGAAGGATAACTTCACCATCATATATAGAAATTATTCCTTGAACAGCGATGTGAGCCCTCAATCTCTTCAGATCTGTTTCTGAAAGCTGCAGCCCACAGTGTACTCTCACATATCTGCTAAGGACAAAGGTCACGCTGCACCTTTCCCAGATTTGGGTCACTAAGTGAATCTCTCCTCTTTGCTCAGATCCCATTTTCAAGATACTTGAAGAAACACAATGTCTTTGAGGATTTCACTGCATTCTCCTTAGGTATATTTGATTTAAATTCACCAACAGGGTGAACGAATTGAAAGGGAAGAGAAAAAACAGGGAGCAGCATACTGCAGAAATCTCATTTGCTCAGGTCCTTAGGTAAAAAATATGAATTCAGTGAATGTATCTATATCTGACCTCATTCCAAAATGCAGAAAACCAATGTCACTAAGGAAAAAAGAAGCCAGACAAACAACCTGCACAATATATTTCTATTTTGCAGTACAATGATTCCTCCTACAGTAAGATTGAAATTACTTAAAACTTGAATTACTCTCTGAAAGATGGTAAGGATACGGAATGAAAGAAAGGCAAGGACCACGTTAGTCATCAATAAACACACAGAAATACGTAGAGAGATGCTGCCAATACTTCTTTGAAATCAGCACTGGAAGATGTGCACATGGGTGAGACAACCCCTCCGAAATGCACCAAATAATTCCCGGTAACAACTTTCCTCCCACGGCCTGAAATTTCAATTGATGGAATTTGGAATGGTCTGCCTTTAAATTCATCAAATTTCTCCTCTGTTTCTACTAATTAGAAGCTATCAAGCACAATACAGCCGCATCAGATGTGTATGTTACCAGAAATATATCAAAGGACACCCACAGATAATTCCCAGGAGAAGTTTGGCAAGTGTATGGAACTTGCCTGGTTCCACTGGGACACGCAGGGCACGCGGCATGCTCTTACATGACAAGATCAGGCTAAATCTTCAAACATCTGCACCCCCAGAGGAAAGCACTCAAGCTTGAAATCTGTACGTTGGCTTTCTGTGAACACTCCACAGCCGTTTTTCAAACTTAGAGCTGCTCTGCTGTGCGCCCCTGGCTGTAGTCATTCACTAGAATACGTGCAGAAAGGATCACAAAGGAGTATTGACTGAAATGAACTTGCTTAAAACCTCAGGCTATCCTGAAACAACTCTACGAATGCTGCAGAAACGTGCTGCCGTCCAGATCCATCTCCTACTCCAAGATTATGCTGAGTCATCTAAACGGAGTACAGCTCGTTCATATTTCTAAAGCTGTTACATAAATAACCCTATTTTCATTCTTCATTGGAGTTGATCTCTTAAAATATACACTCACAAGGGCAAACAGCGAGCTTACCTCCCTACTCCTATCATTAAACAATAATGAGGAGCACGACAGTTAATCAAAAGCAGACTTCAATATAAAATCCTCTCAAAACCAGATTGGCCCACTTATGACATATATCCCTGTAAAGTTTCCAACTGCTGCAATATCTTACTATGAGCTCCATTAAAAATAAAGCTCTTCCCACAGTCATCCCATGCTTCCTTTGCTACTGGGTAGTTCTTTATGACAGACTTATGGATTACTTTTGCAAAAAAATATTCATCTTTTACTGAGTATGTAGCATAGGGAAGTCCTCCATCCAGTGACCAGAACAGATAAGTGTTACTCTGAAAAGTTTTAGAACCAAGAAAAGGTGCAAAAATAGCCCCACATCTCTCTGCTTCAGGGCAATTGAATAAATTAGCAATTAACGTTTGAGGACAATTTCATTCTTCAAAATCATCTGAAATGCACTCATTTAGGTGCTTAATAGGGAAAGCGAGAGTAAAGTCCCTTTCTTGCACTTATTTTGGGGCATTTAGGGCATTTTCTGAATCGGGTACTGCATTCTCTGTTGATTTCTGGAGATCTCCTGACATCATGAGAATGCCAGATATGTGGTTTGCTCATGCTGGCTCTCTTTTTTTTTTTTTTTTTTTTAAAGTGTTTAACATATGGGCAAAAAAGATGGAAAAAATAATAATTCCTTGTAACCAGGTTTATGTTTGGAATAAAAGCTCTGTTAACTCTTAACACAACTTTGTCCTCATGAGACATGAAGGCTTGCCAGCCCTGGATGAGCTCTTAACCTCTAAAACAACCTTTTGTCATAATAACTGCAGCTAGTACAGCAACTTCTAAAGCCAGAAATCCTCAGAGTACCTCCAAAATGCATCAAGAAGCTCCAGTGTGCACAAGATTAAGATTCCCAGAAGAGCTCTCCTTAACACAAGGGTTGTGAACTGAAAGAGCTTTGCAAGCAAGTGAACCCTAAGGACCTCCAGCACTGGTTTTGAACCATTCTAGATTCACAAGTTCCTGAAAATTTCATTGAAAGCAGAGATTCTTAAAGAATGTGATGTATGCTGGTGGCTTTATATCCTTGCTTTTGTCAGCCACACTTGATGGGGCTATAAAAGTAGTCTACGTTGTCCTATAGTAGCTGATGAACCAAAAGCAGAAAAATCACTGAATAAGGCTATAGCCATGCAGTGGGCCAAAAAAGTAATGAATCCAGAGACTCAGTTTTCATGCAAGAGGAAGTTCCAGAAATGTGTGGTGCAAGATGGATCTGAATGCTTCCTGCCACCTGCAAAGAACAGGTCTGAGGGCTGAAATCTTCAGTGCTGGAAGCTGAAGAGAAGGGTGTACCCAGCTGGGTTGATAGTAATGAACTAGCCCCAAACGCACAGGCCTGCTGGTGAATGCATGGCTTCAGCCAAAAGGCAGAGATCCTCCACAGAGGGCTCTTAATCACACCTGGTGATTCATGGATGCTATGTGGGGGTGAACAAATGGCCTTCAGGCTGGGACAGCCTCTGCTGGGGGCATTCACTTGCCTTCTCTTGAATTTACTTATCTGCCTCTTGGATTTATTCATCTGAGGCTCACCTGGAGCAAAGGGGAATGTGCACAATGCTCCTGGGAAGGATGCAAATGTTCATAGAATTATAGAATCATTAAGGTTGGAAAGATCACTAAGATCATCTAGTCCAACCGCCAACCTGTCACCACCATAACACTAAGTCATGTCACTCAGTGCAGATTTCCCACTCCATAAATTTTGGGTACAAGCCACACAATACTTAACTTTTACCCTCAGGAAGTCAGCTACGCCCTGTCCCTGATTTTTCCTGGGTTTCTTCATGCCTCTTCAAAAAAGTATGATCTTTGACTGCATCCTCTGTCCTCTTAGGATAAGCACATCAGAGATGATCTTTGAAATAACAAGGCCAAAGAAGACTTGGGCGGGTGTACTCTCTGTCTTCTTCTTTTTTTAATCTCATTTTCTTTTTCCCTTGGTTTGATCCCATGAGAAGCACTTGTTCCAAAAGAGGTTCCAAAGATGAAGGCATGCGTGGCAGCGCTGCTGCCATCCAATTCAGCCTCACAGGGGGATTTCTTGCAATCAAGAACACATGGGCAATAGCCCGGTTATGTCTAGAAGCCTCTTGGACATTACCTCGCCTCAAAACTGATATCACACAATATAATTAGGAATAATTTTATTGGCCTCAAATCTTCTTTCAACTGTTTTTTTTTTGTTGTTTGTTTTAATCAGCTCTATAGCCCTGTAAAACTATTCTGTAACAGGGTCTAAGTGACACGAGTATTCATTGGCCACATTACACAGAATGAAAGCAACCAAAACCAGAGAACCATGTCTGATGTCATCATATCGTGATCACTAATAAAAACAAGTAAAACTAAACACATAAAAAAAGTCACTTTATCTTCTTCATTATTTGTAGATGTGTTAATCAAACCATGCACTATTTCTAAACCAAGCCTGTTACTGGATCTCATCAAACTAAACGAGCAGAATTGGATAGCAATGTAAGCTTACAAGAGTGAAGTTCCTTTAGTCGGAATCATCAAGACTTGGCTTCTGAAGCTTTACTTTCTGTTCTGCTGGCTTATGCCATAGTAAAAGCACAAATAAGGCAGAACAGAAAACTTAAAAGGCAATGAGAAGAAGAGCACAACTTATAAGGCACACTCTGCTCATCCGACTATTCTCAGCATCCCATAAGCAAACACTGAGAAGCACTGCAGCCAGTGACCTTCAAAAACAAGGTTCCTTTAATCAGGGACTATGTATTCCAGGTCAAAGTTTTACTAGGCTTCAGTATGCAAGAGTGGTGTATGAGCTATTCTGCTGTAAGCCCCACAATGACAGGAGACAGCTGAGATCTGCTCAAATGAAACTGCAGCTCTGATTATGCAAAATACTGTGGTTTCTGCATTTCCTGACAACCAACATTACTGCAGACGGCAGCTTGAAGAGATCTGCTCTGCAATTTCTGAAAACAGGCAATTAAAACAATAGGAGAAAACTAGTTTAACATTTACTCATATTTGGTAAAGAATACTTCATGATAAATTACATATAGGAGTGTGTCAGCTGCTGAATATAAACACTGAGCAGTATTTTGTAAAATATATCTCATACCGTCAGGGAGTTGTTTACAGGACAAAGCATCATCAAGATCTTTGGCAGTTGATGGGTCGATGGTGAAAATGCATTCTTTCCTATCCAAGAAAAAAAAAAAAAAAGGAAAAATTTATCTTCCAGTCATGAAGAAGGCATCAAAACACACAGACCAGAGACATCCAGACAACAATAACGATGTTTTCAGAAGACTCAGACTGCTGAAACACCTTCAAACCAATCTGAAAGCCTAGATCTAATCTAAAATAAAGTTTTGGAGAAGTGATACTCCTTGATGTTGTGGGGTTTTTTTTGTTGTTGTTGTTGTTGATTTTAATTTTTCTTTTTGGTAGAACCGTTTGCTTTTAACAGCTTTCATCTCAGTGCTGATTTTCCTCCACAAAAAGCAAACAACTGATCCCATCAAGTTCTCTCTGAAGAAACAAACAAGAAAAAGTCTTCATGCCTTGCAGCTTGAGGAAAAATACATGGCTCCCAATTGCAAAGCTAAATTAAACACAAATAACCCACATTGCCATGCATAAGAGCAGCTATCGGGGCACCTGTAACTCCATGAGCACCGCTAACATGGAGCAGCGACACGTTTACAAACTGACCTGCACGGTAACAAGCGAGAGCGAGTAAAGACACTCCAAGGTTGCAGTGCTTTATAACATTTATGTTGCATGTCATGCACCAAAGAGAAAACGATTGTTCAATATGAAACACTGAAATTCATAGAATGAAAGAGCTTCGAATTAGCTAATTAGGTTTAGCAAATCAACATGGTACTTAGGGAAACCCCTCCACATATGCTGGTGGTACCTGGACAGTGCCCTGGCAGGGATACAGAAGCAATGTCCCATAGCAGTGTGCAGCAGGGACACTGAGAACATAGAATCATAGAACTGTTTGAGTTAGAAGGAACCCTTAAAGGCCATTTAACCTAACTCCCTGCACTGAACAGGGACACCTCCAGCTCCATCAGGTGCTCAGAGCCCCGTCCAGCCTGACCTTGGGTGTCTCCAGGGTCAGGGCACCCACCACCTCCCTGGGCAACCTGTGCCAGCACCGCACCACCCCCACAGCGAAAAACTTCTTCCTTATATCCAGTCTAAATCCCTCCTCTTTTAGTTTCAAACCATTTCCCCTTGTCCTGTCACAACAGACCCTGCTATAGTGTCTGCCCCCTTCTTTCTTACAGCTGTTATTGAACAGCTGCTTATCAGGTCTCCCCAACCAAACATATCTAGACGGATCACAGTTATGGTCAAGGGCCACGGAGACAAGACAA
Organism: Numida meleagris; assembly: GCF_002078875.1. NCBI lineage: Eukaryota > Metazoa > Chordata > Aves > Galliformes > Numididae > Numida > Numida meleagris. The sequence continues at coordinate 8,737,514 of NC_034412.1, forward strand.
AATATAGCACCTGGCTTCAGGAATCACCACTGTAAAGCGCAGAGTCTGACACAAGCGAGACATGAACTATGAAGCATCCAGAAAATACAACTTCCAAAAGCCCTGCTTTAAGGTCTCCCTTTACTCTGGGCTGCCCCACAGCAGCTCCTTGCCCAGGCCCCTGCTACAGCAGGCTTCACCCAAGCAACGGGGGCAACGTGAGACTGGAGCTAAAGAGCGGTGAAGGCAGTAGAGGAATGGGTTTGCTGGTTTATTTTGCTTTCTTCTTAACATTCAGAATATGTTCAGCTCCTCCTGATGTCAGTGAAGCCCAAGCACAATGGCTGGAGCTGCCAAGGAAGAAATCAGACAGCTTCTTCTCATGGCAGAAAGACACGGATCAAAGTGGCAACTCCCTTCTGGAGAAGTACAGTGAGAATACATCTGCTTTTCTGATCGCATGGCCACCAACAGACTCATATGGTAGGAGGGGTGGGAGGAAAAACCGCAGCAGACTTTCAAAGGAGCAAGTATCACAAGGAATTAGCAAGTCTTCGTCTCCGTGCATGGCTGTTCACACAGTGAGAGCAATGTCTCTATCTTTGCAGCCCTGTCACTTCGGTGCTTAACTGCCCTGGGTGGTATATTGGCATCAGACAGCTGGCAGTGTGTAGTTATGTAATTCCACCATGCAAACTAAATTAAGATTTTCAAAGACATAAAAATCACTAAAGCACTTCACTCCCTTCTGAGACTTTGAAAATCTTTCAGAATATGCTGGCTTTCAGACTGGGTAGCAAAACTGCCTTAATCCCCAGATGCACGTTACCTTCTGATCCTCCTCATGCATCCAAACAAATTAGAGATCGTGATGCTGAAAGATATAAAATCTTTTCAACTACACTGGGACTTTGATCCGCTGTTGCCTAGCTATCCAGCAGCGGAAAGCAGCTAACTTTTAAAGGCTTCCAAGCATCCTCACTTTCATAAACATATCATAGAATCACAGAACCATTTGAGTTGGAAGGGACCCTTAAAACCCATCTGGCCCAACCCCCTGCAATGAACAGGGACACTACAGCTCCATCAGGTGCTCAGAGCCCCGTCCAGCCTGACCTCGGGTGTCTCTAGGGATGGGGCACCCACCATCTCTCCATGCAACCTGTGCCAGTGCCTCACCACCCTTAATGTAAAAAAACAACTTCTTATATCTGGTCTGTATCTCCCCTCTTCTAGTTTCAAACTGTTTCCTCTTGTCCTATCACAGCAGACCCTGCTATAGACTCTGTCCTTTTCTTTCTTACAGCCCACCTTTAGACACTGAAAGGCTGCTATCAAATCCACTTAAGGCTGGAATTTTGAGATACCTTCTCCCCAAGGCACTGCTTTCTCCAGGGACATACGTATAATTGCAGATACAAAGACAGACATATACAAGAAGTAGTCTGCAGGCACACATGTGCCAGCATGCATGTGTCCACGCTCTAGGTCCCACCAACTCAAGATATAAATGCAACAGCAACCTGGCAGTGACACACCTAGTAAATCTTCCTGTAAGTTACTCAATTCAGAAAAGCAAACGGCACTGAGAAGAAACTAATGGCTTGCTTTACACTAACAAGCCATCAGGAAAAAGGTTCAAGAACTTCTTCAAAGAGTGTGGGTTCCTGTGTCAGTGGAATAGATAGCTTATCCCAGATGTTCGGGCCTGTAACCACAAGCATCTGCCACCCATTGCGAATCATAGCTCCAGGCAGTTTAAAGATTAGCAGATTGGTTTCAACAAAGCGCATATTTGCAGTCTGCCCTGGAAAGAAGTGAGCATAAATCTGCGGGTGCCAAACTCTGAACACATTCACACAATGGTAGCAATGAACGGGCTGCTTCGCCGAGCTGTATTTGGCCAAGGAAGCCTGCTGCAGAGGTTGGTGGTGGCTCGCTCAGAATGCACGAAGGGGGCTGGAGGGCACCTGGACCCAGGGCATGGTTTGCTGTGTTTTGGACATGCTGGCCCTCCTGTCAGCTGCATAGCACACAGGCATAGCCAGAGCTCTCAGCCCGAGATGCTTAAGCTAGCAAATGCAGAGGAGAAGCAGGGTCCAGACAACTCCTGATGTAGCACTTCTCACTAGCGCTTCTGCGTGCAGTGCAGCTGGGATATGCTTTAGCACCAGGCACAGTTCCCCTCCTCCTTTAAAACCGCTCAAAGGACTTGAACTTGTAGCTTGTCACAGGCAGTTTGTTCTGGGCACAGACTGCAAAGGTGAGGTACAAAAGTCACTGAGCAAGTAACACAGGGAATGATACTCCTTGGCACGAGGACTGCAGAAATGCTGCAGAGCCAATGGCCAGGTAGTGGGACAAGTGAAGCTGATTTGCAAACACAGCTCAAAATTCACAGCAGTGAGATAATTCTGGCACAAAGCAGTACACCTGACTGTAGTCTAAGTGAAGTCCGCTTACCAGTAATTGCATTATTAAGTGTGATGAGTTATATTTCTGGTTTTCAGTTTTTATGGCTGGAGAGGTTTCAGATGGTTATAGGAACTGGCATGTGGGAAAGAAAACAATCTGCCGGGAGATGTGAGTGCAGTGCTGGGCACGGGTGCAACAGCCCTGAGTGTGCTCCTCCCAGAGGAAGGCATACGCTCTGCTATCGGCTCTTGCTTTTCCTGCAGCCCTATCAGTATCGCCTGTTATCTCCAGCAGCTTCAGACCCACCTCTGGTCCCAGGGCACATGAGGGGCAGGCTGGCAGGAAAGGCTGGGTGTGGGCAGTGCAAGTCATAGAATGCTTTAGGTTGGAGGGGAGCTTGAAGATCCAGCAGTTCCAAGCCCCTGCTGTGGGCAGGGTTGCCACCCACCAGGATCAGGCTGCTCAAGGGTCCCATCCAACCCGGCCTTGAACACCTCCAGGGATGTCCCTGTGCCACAAAATGTCCTCCTCCCTTGGCACCTGGTGCAGCATGGAGCACCCTGGAGCCACTGAGGTGAAGAAATAGCATTGCTCCCAGCTATGTGGCCCTATGAAGGGGAGGGAACCATTCAAATTCCTCTACTGGCCACGTCTGGCTGTACAATACCCTGAAGGCTGCAGCCCAAAGATCAGACCACATTTCTGAGCGTAACCAATAACAAACCCAACCTGCCGTGGGTTGTGTGACCAAACCTCAAGGCAACAGAACTTTTTATGCACCTGCTAACAAAGACGTTGCTTAAGCACAAGCAAATATCACGGCTGCACGCTTGCATATTTGCATTGACCACAGGTAAATACGAATTGGCAGCTGTCCCCAGCTCCTGGAGGGCTGCCAAGGTGACCGTGTGGATTAAGAAGTCTCATCATTCCTCCCTCCCCCTTCTTTGAAAGCCCTGAAGGAGCCATCTCTCTTTGTCATTGCACCTAATAAAAATCTGTTTTACTCATTTCAAATTGTCAAAACATACTTTGTAAAAGTAATGTTCCAAGTCTGTTCGTTCCAACATACACACAACTTGGTTAGTTAGAGGAAACTGGTTGAGGAGATAGAGACACACACAGAGTTAAGAGATTTTCTGGTCTTTGCGCTGAAAAGGGCTCGAGATAAATACGTGTCTTTGAGAACCCCCCAGCCTCCACACATTGATCAAAAACAAACACTCCAATGTGGAAACTTCCACTTTTTACGGGGGATGCTGTGTCCAAAATATATGTTTAATGCAGGCCTGCAGAGGTGGACTTGCTCTGGCATGGAATTTCTGCCGATGGAAGGAAGAATTAAACCTTTTCTCCCTCCTCCTCACAGCCAGAGGTTTGTGCACTGGAACTGGGCCATGCCTACAAGAGTTTTGTAGGAGCAGGGTGTACCCTCACCCTATAAAGCCCTTTAAACATTGCTGAAGGCAAAGCTCGCACTCTGGCTCCATCTGCCATCTTGCAAATCAACCATCTGGGGAAAAAATCTGCAGAACAGAGCACTCCGTTTATTAGACAGTAACGACAGCATGCACATAGACAGGCTGGAATATCAATCCTAATTTAAGGTTAGCTAATTAAGTGCAGTTTCTCTTTGTACAGCTTAAGGAAGACTAATTAAAGCAGACAAGCATATCTGCAGAGCAGTTAGTCTTTTTACCTTTAAAAGGACCTAAAATAAAAGGCTATTGCAGGAGTAGAGGTAAGATAAACAGCCTGTTAGTGAGCTAGAATTACCATCATCGTAATTACAATGTTCACATATCACGAGGCTGCAAGAGCAGTTTGTTTTTCTGTGTGTAAATAAGTACATCTGTGCAAAGGTATTCACGAGAATTAGTGGAGAGAGCAATGTACAGCCAGTGCTGCAGAGCTGGGTACAATATACCAACATTAGCTTTTTGCCAGCTAAAAGTGAACAAAATTCAATAGATTGGTTGAAGCTGGACAGCCTGAGCTGGTGGGGGGCAGCCCTGCCATGGCAGATGGTTGGGACTGGGTGAACCTGAAGATCCCCTCCAATCTAAGCTATTCTATGATACTATGACAAGCCCAGTGGTCAGCACTCTAACATTCAAGTGGAAGTCTACCTGGACCAAGATGAAGCACTGCATTTGCAAGCCATGGCCTCAGGCTGCACTGAGGCCAAGGTTCCCGGCATGGTCAGCTGCTGGGCAAAGTTTGGGTATTATCAAGATGACTTCTGCAAAAGCACCCTGATGAAAAGCTTGACGGGAACCAAATCAGCCACACAAACCCTCCAGGCACAACCGGATGGCCTTCCCGGCCAGCAGCACGCAGACAGCAGCCCATCGGCAGAGACACGGAGCCCAGATTTCCACTGCTATAACAAATGCAAGCAACCATGAAATAGCAGTTTGGAGAACTGCACGTACCCAACACAGCATGAGAAAACCCTCGATGAAGCAAGACGTTGTCCCTACCAGACAAAGAAGCAAGCAGACACCAGCTCTCTGGGAACCTTGGGAGGCTGAGGACGGAGGATGCAGCCTGCTGCAGCTGGAGGTGAGATGGTAACGACCATCATTTTGTTTATTAAAGTATAGGCACTGCAAGCCTGCTTTAAACTTGCATGTGTCAGTGCTAAGACATTTACAGTGAGAGTGACTGCATGTCTAGACACTCGCAATGCATTTACATTCTTCCAGGGACTCTTTAGGTTGTCCTGTTCTCTTCACTTTGTGAGTGCGTACAATAGCTGTGTGGGAGGGAAAGCTCAGCATCCTGGTTTTCCCTCATTAGCTCCAGCTCAAAGCTGGCTTTTTAAAATTAAGCAGCAAAGGCACTTTAAGAATCTTTGAGCTCTTCAGGTCATTTCTAAGACCCTGCTGAGCTCTACCTTGGAAAAGTTAAACATACATCATTTGTCAGAGCTGGAAACAGTTGTTTTAATTTGGAAATAGGCATCCTAGAGCTGTCAACTCACTCCAGTGAAAGCTATAAACATTTTTTCACACAGCAGTCCAATTGTTATGGCAACCACAAAAATCAATCTCATTCTTCAATCACGAGTAAACCCAACTTGACCATGCTGTCTGCACAGGTTTGTTACACAGCGCCAATAAGCATGGGACCAATGCCACCCATGTTCATCACTCACATGGGTATGAAGTACTCTTTTGCAGACAGAAATTTCACAGAACAATCAGTGCCTGAACATTTTCAGAGATTTCGACATCCCGCTCCCAAAGACATCTATTACGTGGAGTGTCTACCACATTTGTCACACTCGACGCTGGCAGATTTCATTTAAAACCCGAGTGGCTGCTTCCAAGACTGACGCTTAAAAGGAATATATTAAAAAACATGCGTGCTGTAGAAGTGCCCTGACAAATCTCTGAAGGCACTCTGGCTGCACTGTAACACATCGACAAAAATACTCGACGCAGCACAAAGCTCTTTTTGCACGGTGCATGAATTTCAAAATGAACTGAAATTATACAATAATGGGAAGCAAAAACTGCCTGCTCCAAACGCTAATTGCACAAACCCCACAAAAACCCAGCACAGCATAAAACGCACGGAAAGCCCAACTTTATACATCAAACCTGTACTGTTCTTTTTAATTTCTCTGTGTTTATGTTCTAGCTAACGTCCTGTTCTGGTTCAGAAAACAGACCTTGGTCCAAGAGAACGGCTGACAATGACTCCCGATGAATTAAACTTCTCCAACAATAAACATTTACATTTTCACCAAGGACTGCTCCACGGATTGCCGAACCAGAATCAATTATTCCTTCCATATATTTACGGCCTCCAAAAGAGCACTGCAGTCTTGTAACATAACTAAACGGTTTGAAAAGCCAACGTGTACATAAAAGAGATCAGAATGTCAAGAGAGACCAAGCACCAGCAATACTTCCTACAAGTCATGCTGTAATTGTGCCACAAATATAATGAGGTCTCTGCACCACCACTATCCCACGCAAGAAGGTGGAGCGTAATTGAAAATGCACTTGCATTATATAAACTACTTTAATCATAGATGCACAGAGCTAGAAATGGAAGAGACATTAGGTCATCCAACCCTCATAGGTCAGAGCTACACTTGACAATACATTTGCAAGGACTTTCTCCAGTATAGTATTAAGCATCTTTAGTGATGGAGTTTCCAATACTTTCTTTAGCACTCAAAGCTACGTTCTATTTTAGGCTGGACAGGAAAGGTTTCCTCTTTGTTTTACCTTACTTGTCCTCATAATACCCCTTTGTATCCTCCCACCACCATAAATGATTCTCACTTCCTTTTGGTCTACACATTTTAACCATTAAGAACGACATCTTTCACAAACTTCCAGTTTCAGTGTTGGCAAACACACACTGAATGGTTAATCCTCCCTTTCAAGTCAGTCCCTCAGCCCCCAGAATACCTCAGTTAGTTGGTCACTCCTGGATTGCCCCATCTCTTAACCACGCTGTGATGCCTTCAGGGCATCTCGTACAGAGTATCTTCCCCACCTCTATTATGTTCATTTCTACCTTTTTAGAGAGTGAGGATCTGAGAATCACCTGGGAACAAGGATCCATCACCCAAAGCAAGCAGGTCAGAGAGCATGATTTGGACAGCTTAGGGCAAGGATCTTGAGAAAAAAGTGATTTCTACTTCCCATTTCCTTGGTTGCACAAGGGCACAAAAGCGCTCTTCTCTCCTGTAACCTCAGGAATCAGGAAACTAGGACAGTGACAATGGTGTTCTGTCTTACAGGCACTATTTCCTATTTGTAGGTGAAAACTCAACTCATAAAGGCCACAGGTAAGGAAAGGGCTCTGCAAAGAAAGGTGGACCGAGATGAGAGTCCAGTGCAAACACTGGATTCTGTAAAGATGCAAATAGAATCACAGAATCCTTAGAGCTGGAAGGGACCTCCGAGGGCCATCTAGTCCAACTCCCCTGCAATGAACAGGGACACCGCAGCTAGATCCCCTAGTCTTCAAAATCAGAATGAAATCACAAGAAAAATGTTCTCTATAACGACCAGCCACAGTGGGGATATCCCTACTGAAGTTCTGGGTTTTGTCGTTCACAGCAACAGGCTGACACCCTGCTTGACACCAGGTCCTGGATCCTTCATCTCCTATCTACCCAACCTGCAAAGAGAGAACAGCACCGGCAAAGCACTGTGATATCAGGGAAAGTGGCAGTATCTGGCACTACCTCACACATATAAACACGACAGGAGAGGGCACTCTCTTCTGCTCATCACATGCTGTTACGGCCCACCTTGTCATCCAGTAGAACCCAGAAAGAAATGGACATGTTCCCAAACCTATTTAATTCTCATCTCCCTCTGTTATTCTCTCCATAAAATAGGCAGCCAGGCAGGAACAAGACCGTATGTATAACAACCTAGTTGCAAAAGTTATTACTGTTTTCCACAGCAAAACAGACTCTTAACTAAGCAAGCTTAGTGTTGATGGCGTACAATATCAGAACGCAATAACCCTGTCCAACTGCACACCACTGATTCCGCTTGAAGCTGCACTTCCAATGACCACACGCGCTTTCCTGTAAGGAAAAACAGCAGTGAAGTTGCCAGCGCGTCTGTGTACACCAGCCACTGGTAACAGCAGCATCTGACAGCAAACACCATGCATCATCTTGCACAAAACAGTGTCACCACGATTGCTGTAGCTATAGTGTAGTAGAAAATGTTATGAAAACAGAGCGGAGGACCTGAAGAAGCCAACTGAACGTCAGAAGCAAGGAGCTGAATCACATCACTCTGACAGGAGCACTGTTTTATTCGGTTTTACTTACTCGGCTAATGGGTGAGCATGGAGCTAATGCTAGCTCTCCTCACTGATCCAAGGGCAGCAGAAGTACCCAGAGCAGGTACAGCCATCACCGCTCTTCTGGAATCCATCCCGTGAGAGAGGGACTAGATCTGACATCCTTGGACACCACTGAGTAATCCTCTGTGTGTCTTCTATCTCCCTATGGAGAGCACTGAATTAGTCAGGGCAGCTCAGTGCCCAGTGACAGGGCAGAGATCATAATCTGGCCCTGTTTGCGTCTCTACTCCACGCCAAGATAACAGTCAGGTCTGTAGCAATGTTGCTTATACATTTGCTAAACAAGCCATTTTTCAGTTTCCCTCAGAAACCAGAGCATTTTCACATATCCTATTATAGCTGAGTAAGACTTGCTCTACTTAACACTAGCTTTTTGTAGTGGAAAATCTCCAGGAAACAAGCTGTTTAATGATGTTTTATCTGACTTGCACTCATTTCAAGCTAAAGTATTCCACCTGCCTTGAAAAGGCATCTGTTTCAGAGGCCGAATGCTTCCCTCCAACTCCTTGCTCTGCTCAAGGCTGCCATTTTCTGTATTTTATTTTCTGCCATCACCTCTCATTTTATCAGCCAATAATCTTCTTGGGCAGCTGCTGCAAAGAGCATGCTGTCAAACCTTCACTATAAGCACTGCTAATCCCTGTTATTAGCTGCACCACACCTCAAGTGAGAAAGAAATAGTGGGCAGGACCACAGTGCAGGTACTGTCCCACTGCCAGTGCTTTCCCGTTACAAACAGTGCTAAGAACAGTGCTTCCCTCCAGAGCAGGACAGAGCCAGCACAACATCTCCACTCTTCCTCCCTTATCAGCCAAAGGAAGGATGCTACATTTCTGAATGGGCAGCCAAAATTACAATTTAGCTTTTAATAACTTTGAGAGCTTTAGGTCAGCTGCAATTTAGGTCACAGCATACTGAAATACAAAGATGCAAACTCTGGCCGAAAGCTTTGTTGTACTCTTAGAGCTCTTTGCCTGCAAGAGCAAAGTTCATTAACTCATTAGCTGTGCCCCAGCAGGGAAGCAAGTGAGTATTAACGGCTCCCTGCCAATGCCGTGGATCCTTGCTGTCCCCAGTCTGACGCTCTCCAGGCCCCCAGGAGGCTGCTAAAAAAGATTCATGCTTCTCAGAGGAGGAACAGACAGTTTTGCTGTCTTTCAGAGAGACCTCAACAGAGCTATGAGTCAATGGGAATCACATGAAGCTCAAAGGAAAAAGCAAAGTCCCGCTCCTGGGGAGGAATAACACTGCACACCAATATAGCTGGGGGTCAACTGGCTGGAAAGTAGCTTGGCAAAAAAGGGCTGGGGTCCTGGTGGGTAGCAAGTTGAATATGATCCAACAACACACCCTTGCAGCAGCGGCCAGCAGCCTCCTGGGCTGCATTAGGAACTGTTGCCAGCAGGTCAAGGGCTGGAGTCCCTTCATTCTTCCCCTCTACTAGACACCTGCGAGACCACAACTCAAGTGCTGTGTCTAATGCTGGGCTTACCAGTACCAAGAAGATATTGACATACTGGAGCAAGTTTGCTGAAGGACTGCAATGATGATTAAGGGACTGGAGTGTGTAACCTACATGGAAAGGTTGAGAGAGTTGGGACAGTTCAGCCTCGAGGAGAAAGCTCAGCTCAGGTGGGGACCCCTTATCAATGTCAAGAAATATTGATGTGCAGGACGAAAGACGACTGAACCAGATTGTTCTCAGGCTATCTAGCAACAGGATGAGGGGTAGGGTTCAACTGAAAGACTATTGAAAATACAAGAAAATGAAACAAAAACAGTAAAGGTGATCAAGCCCCAGAACAGGCTTTTCAGAGAGGTTGTAGAGCCTCCATCTCTGCAGATATCCAAAATCAGCAGCCCCGAGCCCCTGCTCTAGTTCACCCAGAGGGGCTGGATACATGATCTCCAGAGATCCCTTCTGATCTCAACCATCAGTGATTCTCATGAGTTCAGAGCTCTTCATTTGATGTCAATCAGTTTCTGCTCTTCAGATCACATCCATCTTGCAGATATTTCAGAGTTTCTTGCCACAGCACCCTTTCTCTGCTCAGTATTTTTAGCTCATTGTTTTGTATTTTGCCAGCTGAGAAACTGCAGTTTGTAATTTTACCTTCAGGTTCATATTTCTTCTTAAAAGTGAATACAATGTCCTGTTTATAATAATAAAATCACTAGTTGGCAGGATGACATCAAATGGAAAAAGAGAAAGCAACTGGAAAATTTAGAGCAAGCAATTTTGAGTGCCAAGTTTCACATTTGTAATAGTCCAGCAGAGGTCAACAGGCTCACTTATTACTAGGCAAATGGTAAAGAAATAGATATCTTCAAGTTCTTCCATGTTAGACTATATAAACCATCTCTACTTGAACAGGCTCTAGTGCTTTCCAAAAGAGTGATGTTATACATTTTCCACTGTAACACCAACAATGGGAGACATGCAAAAGGCAGAACTGCTTTGCAAAGAACGGCCTTTTTTCTCTCTCCAATATTTAAGTTTTTGTTTCCCACTATGATCGGACTTTCCTGGCTTTAGTTTCTTGTCCCAGTTAAGAAGTAAAGGAAACAAAAAGATATGAATGAAATTAGAAACATTTGGAACAGATCATAGAAATAAATAGCTTTTGGGCTTCTTAGATTCTTGGCTACACCTTTTCAAGTGGCCTCCCCCCGTGCCCTGTCTGCTGCATCCACCTCTGAGATTTGCATTTCCTCCTTTGCCCTGATCCTTTTCTATGCACGGACTGTTTTGCCCCACACCACTGAAACACCGAGTAGAAAGCAAAAGCAAACGAGAAAATGACAATTACACATTGAAATACTAGAAAAGATGGGAGAATGGTTGAAACTTTGCGTCCACCAAAATCTGTCCCTACCAGGCTAATCCTCCAATGTTTCTCTAACAGCAGAAGAAACTGAACACTTCTCAAACTTCTAATGAAAAAAATATCAATTCCAATCCACCTGAATAATAAAAAAAGAGAACTCTGGTCCTGTTCGTATTAACATATTTAACGTCTCTGGAAGGGAAGTTTCTCCAACCACGCTACTCTGATATTTTATGAAACTTGATACCCTCTGTAAAATACAATTGCAATATGTAATGCCAATACCTAAAATTTGCCTAGTGCTTTTCATTAGAAGTTTTCAGTGCTCTTTACAAACAATTAAGCTTGGAGCACTCATTAAATACTTGCCTCATTTCACAGTTAGATAAAATCATACAGGTAAAAAGAAGTTGTCCATGATGAAACTGCATGAGTGGCAGAGAAGAGAGTTAAATCAGCTAAAAGATTTCAAAGCCATCCACAAGGTTTGGATCTTCTCAGCCTTAAGTAATATAAAAATATTATGCAAAGCCTTCTTTGTGAGCCATTGCTGGAGAAATGAGAAGAAAAACCTCCTGGAAGCAATTCTGCACAGGCTATGTAGGTGAGATCACAGTTGCTATCCAAACAAACTATGCATGGCAAGAAGACGCTTTCTGTAAAACTGAAAGATTTGCAGGAAGATAAGGAACACATTTACAAGATGGCATGGACAAAGTATCCACCCTTCATCTCACTCACCCTCAGCAGATGGGTTTGCCCAGGTCAGGTACATAGTCATAACTAAAAGTCTCGTGTTATCTTCGTGTTTAGACTACAGACTAGTTAGTCAGCAGTGTGCTAGTTGACATTAAAAGGATTAGTAAATTAAGCTCAAATAATTGTCTTAAAAACCTTGACTGTTAAATGTTTATATTTGAGAGGATCAAAAGGAAATCTTCTTTGTAGTGTGCACTATGGTCAGGAAGGGGCAGAGAGGGATTTAAATGGCTTAACTGCAAAACTGTTATCACCTTGATAAGTCCCAGTGCAATAATTCAGTAATAAAAGCAAGAAATCCACTTGGAATTTGTTTCCAAAAACGATTGTCTGACTGGAGACAAGTCAAGCTCTTTATTTGCTTGAAAGAACTTGGTCAGAAGAAACAGTGAATGCTACTGAAATGTAGTCAAGAATATAAAAATAATCACTTTCCAGTGACTTCTCAACTGCAGCTTTCAGCATTTTTTTTTTTTTTTAGCTAGTTGAAGCCTACAGGCTGGATCTGGTACCTGAGCGCTACCACAGGTCAAACAGGAGTGCAGTCCTCCCCTGAATTGTCCCATTGTACGGCAACTGAGATGCAGTAAAGCTGAAGCAGTAAGAAGGTCACAGGCCGCAGTGCAGGATTAAGTCCAAAGTAACATATGGAGTTGGAGCACAGACACAAATGGGTGCAGTTTACGGTCTTATCCCTCTCCAATTGCTAGCTTTCATACCAATAACAGACAAAGAGAGAGAGAAGCTTCTACTACTGCGGGCGGCATCTTGAGGAATCAAACTTGTGGGGCTGCTTCACCTCAGTGGTAAGCAAGAAAGCAACACCACCCTGAGCTGCTGAATCTGTTACCCATGACACAATGAGACCTGCCAAGCGAGACAGGATGCTCCTGCACAACAAATGTGGGAGTGGAACACATCCTATCATCTTAATAATACATGTATTGTTTTGCTTTCATGCAGCTTCCTTCCTTTACTGCAAACCAAGGTCTCAAACTGCTCTTCTTTTGCCTTCATATCTTTCCTAGTGAAGGTCTGCCTATTACATTTAGGCAGACCAACAATGTCAGAGCGTCTATCACCTAGCAGACTGCAGAGTTCCCAAAAGCTGGTGGATGGGAGCACCACAAAGTTGCAGGCATGGGTAATGTGAGGTAGGTGGACAGCATGAGGTTGCCAGGATGCAGGGAGAGAATGCATTCACCAGCTGCTAACCTGACCAAGAGCCGCCACAAACTCCCCATGACATCGGTTCTTCAAAGCAGAAGAATGCTGAGACTAGACAGGAAAACATAGGACAGTCTCTACCTGTGCTTAAGTTTCAAAGTAACAATGTCCAAGATAATTTGATCTGCCAAGCATTCAGAAAATCTCTGCAATAAAACTACCCTTAGAATACGTAATACATTCCAGACAAAAACATAAAGCTTTCAGATTAGGTGCCAAACACCAAATTTTCAGTTTTCAATAGCTCTTTTGAGAAAAAGCCTACTTTGCCTCACAAACACTTCTTCAAATAACTTGTCTTTTGGGTTTGTAGGTACTTTCAAAAGCAGTTTCTTTCCACATTAGCAGAGGTAACGTGTAATACGCTACCTGTAATAACGTCAGAGCCTTTTCAAAGTGTGATGAAATCAAAACAAAACAAAACAGAGAGCAACACTGCACCAACCCGAGGAGGAGTGACAGGGCAAGCTTTTTGTCATTACCTTAAATCTCTCCTTTTGGCCATCTCTCCTGGGGAGATAACCCAGGGCAGGTTTTGGGGAAGACACTCCAGGGCTTCAGGGGAAAAGTCAGAGAAATCCACTCCGTACTCTGTCAGGATTCCTTCCGTTTCCGGCTCGATCTCCCCCGCCTGACCAAGACTTTTAGCCAACTGCCTGCAAAAAGGAAGAGAGAAAGGGTTGCTTTTTTTTAAGTGCATAATCACAAACTGTCGCACTGTTACTGTCCCAACAGAGAGACTGCGGAGCCCTCAAACACACTGCTTCATCCATTCACTCTGAGTTCTGGAAGAGGACTCAGCAGGAATTCAGACCACACCATGATATATGTCTGCTGGAGATGCAAAACTACCAGACAGAACCCTGGGCTATTTCATGCATCTCATTGTAAGGAGACGTTTTATATTACTATGTTCTTGGAGAGGTATGAGTGTTAAATTTTTGGAAAAAAAAATACACTCAACAGGGATAAGAGAAGTGCATCCCTCCTCACAGGCAGCTCTAGCTTAACAAAGGCTTCTTCCCTTGAGGTCCTCCTTCCTCCCCTTGTCACTTTACAAGGTGATTCAGCCCCACAACCTGAAATGGAAAGCAAGATCCCACCTGATCCCGGGCAGCTCTGCAGAAGACAGCTGAGCTGCTGGGGAGCTCCGCACAGCATTCTCCATCCCAGAGATACGCCTCCCTGCCTGGGCAAACTGCTGCCCTATGAAGGCAGAGGTGCGAAGAGCCCTTGCTGCCTTTCTTCCAAGGGCCTGCATGACCAGATGTGCCCACACACTGCCATTCCATTCATTGTCCAGGCTCTCTTCAGAACCTGCGTGCTCCTATTAGTTTGTTCCTCGTCTCCTGGCGACACAGAGACCTCTGAACCACGATCTAGAAGCAAATCATAGACAGGGGAACTTGTCCCACAGGCTAACAGCCTTTGCTGTGGTAATCTGCACATGTGTGGATGAGGCGGCTGCTCCATTATGCTTAGAGCAAGTTTCCATCTGTCCTACTGCAAACCCCACTGCACATTTGAGAGCTCTAGTGTCAAACGAGCACTCGGTTCTGGATGCAGAGCACCAAGTGGGACTCCAAAGGGTTGGGGAATTGCTCTCTCCCTGTCTGCCTGCAAACATTACAGGAGAACTGAAATCCCACAGTGGCTCTCCTCCCCTTTCTCATCCCTAGAATGCTCTACAGTACACAGAGGTAATTATTTATATATATATATAAAATTATTTTTTAAATATACCGCCATTAGGGTGAATGGAACGTTGCAGGCAATAGAGATAACGCTGCTGGTCCAAGAAAATTACAACTGAAATTAAGGCAAATCCATCAAAATATGACACAAAAGAGAGGGGTAATAACACAGCGCAAATACAGCCACTCTAATAAGTGTTTTTCCACTGCATAAAATACACAATCACAGTATTGATCCTTCTGCTTTAATTCTAATGAGTGAGAACAGGCATTAATGGATTTCCAAAATCGGGGCCAAAGCAGCGTACTTGTCATTTGGACTAGCAAGATGCTCTCAGTGCTTCAAATGTGCCATAAACCCACAGAACAAACCCCATCCGTGCAGTGTAAGCAAGCCCATCTTCTTTATGGGAGCAGAGCTCTCTCTTCACAACGGGAAGGGCTGCGTAATAAACCTGTCACATTGTGTAATATGCTGAAAAGGATTGTGCGCTTTGTGGCGTGGTAAATTGTAGAGTTCACATTGCCTAGCTTTAAAATAAAAATGAAAACAAGGATAAAAGATATTTCCCTCCATTGTTTCAATTTTATGTGCAAACTCTACGGCAGAAATACGTGCGCATTTGGCATTGAGGCTTAATTCTCCACTTCTGCAGCTTGGTCCCAGTCTGATCTTTATTTTAATGTAAATAAACGAGGCATCAGTTTTATCTCCTTTTCTCTCAGCAGTAACAATAAACCAGAGAAATCACCACTTCATTTCCAGTGTCTAATGCGTAGCTGGGAGAGACTTAGCAAGGATGGGTCCATGGGTCTGTGGGCTCCCAGGAAGCTATGCCTGAACCTCAAACCTTGCACCCAACTCCACAAGGCACAGGAAGAAGTACCTCGACCCAGACAACTTCCCCGACCAGATGGATAGAAATAAAGTTTTGTTTAAAAAGCTGAAAAAGGACACGCTGCCCTACCAAAAAGAAATGGCAAGAGCTTAAGTCTTGGGTGCCCCTTTCCTTGGAAGGGCAGCAAGGAGGAGGGTGGCTGGAGGACCACACTACAAGTCATGGAAAGCACCTTTTAATGCCAGAGTGCTTTCCAGCTCAGTTTTGAAATCCATGTTTTCTTGATCCGTTTACTGAAATTAGATTAGGAACCATAAGGGGTTTACCCAAAGGTCTGATATAGGACTAATATTTTTTAATAGTAATTAACATTTGATTTACAGCGTTCCAGGGAACATTTCCCAAGTACCTTGAAACAAAAAGTGTACAACTGGCTTTAATTGGGGCCATGCTACAGTCACACAGACATGATGACTTGCATCAGAGCAAAATCTGACAGGACAGCATGTGATCAAAGGTAACGCATATCGGATCACCGATGGCCCCGGAGTAACAGCCAGGCTCACTCATGGGGCTCTGCAGCCACCGAGGGTAGCAAGAATAGTTCAAGAGGCTTACAAACAACAACAGGCACAGGGCCCAGCAGCGGTCACGGTGTCCGTGGCACCCCAGGCTTGCATGTTTTTTTTTCCTCCAAATGTTCGAAGGTGAAAAATGACACAGACGTAAATATTTCTTTGCCTGTGACGTTGATGGGAGAGTATTAGAACACCCCGGGGGGCTGCTTTAATATCCTCGTGCTGACGTTGCGCCCAGGTAGTACGCAGCCAGGAAAAGCCCTGATGGCAATGTGCTGCAGGTGGGGGTGTGGGGAGGCTGCAGTGAAGGGTTTTTCTCTGAGCCAGCCATGGCTGCAGGCTCACTGAGCTGCTCCGAGCTGCTGACTCACCACAGCTTCATCTCCCACAGCTGTGTGCCTGAGGCAGTCACACTCCCGCTGCCATCTGCCCCTTCACGGGGATGTTGATCAAATCTATTCAGCCAGCCGTTTCTACTAACGTACATTGGAACCCTCTCCGTTCCCCAGACTCAGCCAAAACTGGCCAACGTGGTCAAAAGTTACATGATAAGAACTCTCCAAAAAGACCATGCATAATTGCACACAGGCTTGTTTCTTTTAGAAAGCCAGGCAAACTCCCATATGGAAGAGAGCAACTTCCATGGGGACTTCATAATCTTTCTCAGTCTCTCCCTAGAGCAGACATGCCTAACGCCATTCCATACAGATTCTGCAGCAGCAGAATCACAGAATGGTTCGAGCTGGAAAGGTCCTAGCAAGACCATGCAGTTCCAAGCCCATGCCATGGGCAGGGACACCTCCCACCATATCAGGTTGACCAAAAACTCATCCAACCTGGCCTTGAGCTCCTCCAGGGATGGAGCATCCACAGCTTCTCTGGGCAGCTTGTGCCAGTACCTCATCATCCTCTGAGTAAAGAATTTATTCCGTATATCTAATTTATATCTACCTGTTTTCATTTTAAAACCACTACCCCTTATCCTGTCACAGTCTTTCTGGTAGGCCCCCCTTTGGGTACAGGAAGGTCGCAGAGAGGTCCCCCCAGAGCCTTCTCTTCTCCAGGCTGAACCACCCCAGCTCTCTCAGCCTCTCTTCACAGGAGGGGTGCTCCAGCCTCCTGAACACCCAACCCATCAGTAACTATGCACCACTTTGAAAAGCCACACAGTGATTGAAAATTTTCTATTCTTTTTTAATAGTTTTATCCATCACCATACTGTGATGGCAAAAAGCAAAGACTCCACCTTAACTATCTCCAAAAGCATGGAGGTGTCCTGAGTAATGCTCCAAAGAGCCTTGCACTTCAGCAGTGATAAGAGGTCTCCAGGAAACAACTGTACATGGCAGTACTTGTAATATTTATCTGAAATGGGAATATTTTGTAGCTGATTTGCTTTATCTGCATCCTGAATCAGGTACAGCAAAATGGCATTTCACTGCCACAGTAAAAATCACACCACATGCAGAAAGGAGTATGGCAGCACACACACACAGCATCACCAGGGGGACATGGGTCCTTCTTGCTCCTTCCAGCAGTCAGGGTGACACAAGGTGGCCTTCAGAGGGGACCGTGTCTCAGTGGTGACCACCAGGTGGCAATCACGACACAGAAACGCACCCCCTCCCCAAGGGGACCTCCAGGGGCTGCCAGGTTTCCAGCTGTGCAGGTGGCCAGTGCCACCACCAAGCCCTTAGCTGGGACATCCCACTGCTCCAGCCACGCGTGGTCACCACAAAGATCAGAACATACTGAGAACTTGAAACACAGCACTGAGCCTCCCAAGGGAAAAAGGAAAGCTGAGGAAGGTGCACGACCAGCCTGCAGGGGTTCAACTGCAGGACAAAAAGTACCTGAGAACACCTAAGATATCACCCAGGAGAAATTACCGCCAACTTCACAGGGAGTTTTCCTTGTACTTCCCGTGGACTTTAGAAGATTTAGAAGATCTACAGGCTCTTCTGTCCAGACATTTTCAGAATAATGGCAGTACTGCCAAAGGCACATCATGAAGTTTATGGACAGAAGTAAGGGGTGCACTGCCTCAGCAGGGACTATCCTTAGAGCTATGAGTGACTCTTCTTCGCAGTTCCCCTAGTGCAGGCAGTGGGGGAAAGAAGCATCTGAGGCCAAGCAGCATGACAGTGCCACAAGGGATGACAAGAGCATCAAGGAAAACTCACCTGACTGCCAACCTAGGACCAGCTGTAACACTAATGACCCCAAACTGGCTGTGCTTGTGTTGAAGATACAGACCCAGAAGGATGTGGTGACAAGTACCAGTCAACAAAACCAAGGCTGGATATTCAGCTTCCTTATCTAGTCACCAGGCCAAGAAAGTTCAGAAAACCAAGCATGCAATGAGTTGCCAGTCACCTGCTCATCTCTTTCAGGTGTGGGCACAGCTAGCAAGACAGCCAGCTTATCGACAGGCACCAAAAGAAACAGGAACTTTTGGGGCCTTCAAGAGGTTTCCTTGAATTGCACTGTCTAAGCAAACATGTATTTATAGCTCAAAACAAAACGGGTCACAAGGTTTTATGCTCCCATCTCCACAAGGCACTTACTGAAGAGCAACCGAGTCGCAGAGGAAACGATTATGTATGAAGACAATCATGGAAGTTTTCTTTCCTGACAACACCCTTTACATCTTGGAAACTACCAAAATATCCAGATGAGAATATGCAATGCCGTCAGAAGCACAAATTAAAGAAAAACGCATTAGCCCCCTCCCAAGAAAGACATCAGCCCATCCGCCTAACTTCCCCTATTTCTGCTGGAAAGAGGGATTGTTTGTGACACGATGCCAAGCAGCACAAGCACCCTCCAGTCTTTTCTCTGTTGGAGTCAAAGACAAAAAAAAAAAAAACCTCTGCCAACAAGCAACTTAGTCATAGTGAAGTTCACAGCACAGCCAGGCCCTAGTTAAGTGGGGCTCAAAGGGAGGCCACTTCAGTTCATACACAGCAGTTCAGCTATAAAATTTGGAGTGACCTAACTGCTCATGTGGTTCTCAAGAAGTACATCCTAAACTTGCTGTTACAAAGCAGCCACAACTGATAATGAACTTTGGAAAAAAGAAAAAGCCCGCAGGGTAAGAGGGACTTCAGTTTAGTTGCTTTTAGTTTCAGGGCTGATAGGTCTGTGCCAACACATTTTAAAATAAAAGTTTTGATGCAAGCTTTCAGTTTTACAAGGAGTTTGAACTGAGAACTTTAAAAACATTGTCCTGACACTCCATCAGAACAGGTTGCAAGAGGAAGAGAAAGTGGCTTTATGCCCAACTCCCACTACTGTATATATTCCAGAATACATCCAGATCCCAATCACCTTTAAAATTTGGCCACAGCATTTCCATGGGTCAGAGCTACCTACTCTGGATTACCAACTAAATCGGGACCACTCAGTTTTTCCCAAGATGACTGGACAGATTTATCAATGTTAACCACTACTTATTGAGGCCCACTCAACAGGAAACAGCGTGGCTGCTCCAGGTGGGTGCTTAGTGCTGCAGCAGTTCCCAAGAAAGAGTGAAAATGCTAAGGACTACAAGGTCTTCACAAATGAGAGGTAAGATGAACTTGCAATCTGGATCCAGCTCAGCACAGGCCATTTGAGTAACACTGGCTTAAATCTTCACCTTCACAGTAATGCCTCTGATTTGAACTCTGGACAGCAATGGCCTTACAGTGCCTCTTAGAAAGCACAGAGTGTAACACCGTCCTCATCTGCTTCAGGTGTGAATGAATCTTTGTGTGATTTCTAGCATCCTTCCTTGAAGCAATGCAAATTTAAATACCACAGCATTTGTGACTTCTTTCTGCTTAAAAGAAAACCAAAGATGAGCGTCACAGCTACTGATCTTCCTTCTCTGCCAGAAGTGAATTTGCTTACACAATTTGCACTTCTCTTACACAGAGGAAGAGAAGGTTGAAAGGTGTCCAGCACCCTGCAGTGCTTGTGCTGACCGGGATAAGGACCTACATGTGTTCTCTCTAGATTCCAAGTTCTCTGAGCAAGGACAGTACACTTACTAATGCTGTGATATGCCAGCAAGTCGAAACAAGCACCAAAAGAAATTAATATTGTACTGCCATGAGACATAACTAGCAATGAGCTATCATCAGCCTCATCTGAACTTCTCCACTGGCTACAGGAGGTAAGCAAGACAAGTATCTTGTTAACAGATTCATGTCTCTATTGCATACATCAAACTAAGCAAATCTCATTTATCTCTGCTTTCAATGGCAGCCACATACCCTGTTGCGAAGTTGCTGTCTTCTTTCCAGTCCACTATGCGACAGATGAAGAGCATATTTGAATAGTCCTCAGGTCTGGCCACGAAGTCTGAGGGGCAATCAGCCAAAGACACGTAGGCCCTGGGCACTCTGTGGTCCACAGGTGAGAACATGGCACACTTCTTGAAGAGTTCACTGTTCTTGTCTGCCAGAAGCTTGATGAAGCCTGTAGCTGCTCGAGAATGCTTCTTTTCCAAAATATAGACCACCTGGAAGAGGCAAGGTTTTCTACAGTTAATACCTTCCAATAAACATATTTTCCGCAGCAGAATAGGGGTATACAGAGGCTCGGCAGAATACCTCAAAATCACAGGGCCTATATCCTATACTTCCCTATGTGCATGTGCACGTGTTTGTTCTTTAACTGAACACCATTTACAGTGCATTTTCCTTGCCATCTTGCTGATGGCTATAGAAGAGCTATGAGCCTTCCAAGTGCTAGCTCTCTACAGTGATTTTCTTGATTACAGAACAAAACCAGACACGAAGCAGATGCTTCCAAATGCAGGGAATTAGCCACAACATACAAGCAACTCCTGTAAGATCTTTCATTTGTATCCTCGGCCTGTGATTTCAACATTCAGTGCAGAACGGGCCAGTTCAAAAACGGTGCCTCTGGCAGATCCAATGCTAACCACAGGAAAGGATGTGCTGTGGGGAATTTGGCAGTTCTCTCCTCTCTGTGCTTTCTGAAGTTAGGGGTTATTTTACCTCTACACAAGACAGCTTTGAAAAGAATAATAAATTACAATATCATTAAATAATTGTTCCAGAGAGGTGTTCATCCAGGCTATATTTTTGTAGACCATAATAAATCACTGGATAACAGAAATACTATAGCTGATTTCCTAAACTTATACAGATGAGTCCTTCCAGAAGCTTTCAGAAGCTGCACCTCTGTGCGATTCTGAACGCTGGAATTGCCACGCTGGAGGAGACCAGTGGGCAGCCCAGCCCAGAACGGGGACCAGAATGAGAGGCTGCACGGGAAAGAACAAGATGTGGAAAAGACCTGACCCAGCCTGTCCCACTGGTCTCTTGACATTTGAAGGTTGGCTCAAATCTTGAACCAACAGCACTAACAGCCTTTCCAAAGTCTTTAAGTATTAATTCTGACAACTCTGGATATTCTGACACTCATGTTAGAATCCAATTTTTTTTTTCTGAATCTTCTTAAATAATTTTGCCTAACAAAGAAAGGGAATTTAAACTAGCATAATTGGAAAAAATAACAAGACACTAGAGTTTTATCAGATCAGACAATTACTCTCTTTGAAATAGGGAATGTTTATTCAAAGATCAACAAATGGAGGCTAGAGGGAGGCCACTGCTGCCACTCTCCATGGAGTTACCTTAGCTGTCCTTTGAAGAAACTTATCTGGGAGGAGCCTGGGATCGTTCACCTTGGGTACCTCCTCTTGCTTTGCTCTGTGCACATCACCAATCCCAACAGCCTTCACTGCAACAAATGAGAAACACAAGTTACTGTAGGACGCTTCCATCATGAATTTATGTTGGCCTTTTGCTGTAAATTACAATATGAGGTGCATGTATTAGGCTTATCTGAAAGGAGAGAGCTCTCAAGTGCTTGCATAGCCAAATATTAAGCAACTTTATTTCTCCAGACTACAAAAGAAAGCAGGTATATGCTCACTTACCATGGAGATCTGCCGATAAACAACAAAAGTCAAAACAAATCCAAACTTTACAAGTACAAATTTATCAGCCATAATAAACAAAATGGTGGAAAACACACTCTATTCTTTAAATACTAAGAAATACATTAATTTCCTGGCACCACTTAGTTGGAGTCATTAACATTATATAAACAGTCCTTTAAGTACATACATTCATTTAATATTTAATTTCCTTAACAAATGTTATGCAAGGTTATAAAACACATGTTTATCTTAGACATTGAAACCACATCTACTAAGCTGACCCTCTTCGGCTGCAGACCAGGATTATTAAAAAGCCTTATGAAAGTAATTGCTGTGTATGACAAACAGCCACGCTCCTTCCCCTTGAAACTCCTTCACCAGATGCCAAGAGTATTTAAATCAACTGACAGCTAAATTCCAGTTCACGATTTTCACAATGAAAGGATCTGTTACAGGCAGCCAGCACGCGAATGCTTTTTGTATTTACAAACAGCCAATGCAATCCTGGCCACCGAGACGGCTTGGACCAGCCCCCTGCAAGCCAAATGGCTGCTGAAGGCCTGTGGCTACTGGTCTGACAGTGGCTTTGGGATGTGTTTTTTCCTGGAGAAGAGGAGGCTCGGAGGAGACCTTACTGCTCCCTACAACTCCCTTAAAAAAGGCTGTGGCAAGGTGGGGGTTGGCCTCTTCTCCCAGATAACAGCAATAGGACAAGAGGGAACGGCCTCAAGTTGTGCCAGGGGATGTTCAGGTTGGATATTTGGGAAAACGCTTCTCAGAAAGAGTGGTGGTGCACTGGCACAGGCTGCCCAGGGAGTGGTGGAGTCACCGTCCCTGGAGGTGTTCAAGAATCACGAGGACGCGGCACTGAGGGACACGGTTAGCGGGCAATATTGGTGGTATTTGGACTAGATGATCCTAGAGGTTTTTTTCCAACCTTAATGATTCCACGATTCTCTCTCACTTCTGCTGGAATCAACTTGGGTTTAACACAACAAGGGTTACTAAGGGATAAATCCCCAAGGGGCTTCATGGTTATAAACAACTTGGAAAAAAAAACCTGTTTGGATCATTACAGACAGCTTAAAAAGTGGAGATATTCAAGTTACACACCTCACTGCTCACCTCCTCTAAGATCACTGTCAGCTAGAAGCTGGACTGGGAAATTGGTTGGTAAATAATAAAAGCAAGGAGCCGTTCTATTTTCTTACAAATTTTCAAGCCATTCAGTTAATAGTAAAGGGTTTACGGTGTGCCAACCATAAAGACAGCTAGGACAAAGAACGGGACAATCCGAGACAAGGAAACACTGGCAGGCGCAGAGGGCAATGGAGCTTGGTAGCCTTCCAAGGGCCAGCTGTGCAGGCACACCTGACACAAGTCAGCATTTTGCTGGAGTGAATTCTGCCACTGCACAGCACACCCTGGATGGAAGAGGAACCAGAGCTAAACGTGTCTGGAAAAAGCAAGATTCGCACTCACAGCTTTCCCAGCATAGCAGAATGACAGCACTGACCTGAGGCACATCAGACAAGAATGAGAAAAG
Source organism: Numida meleagris (assembly GCF_002078875.1). Taxonomy (NCBI): domain Eukaryota; kingdom Metazoa; phylum Chordata; class Aves; order Galliformes; family Numididae; genus Numida; species Numida meleagris. The sequence continues at coordinate 8,761,191 of NC_034412.1, forward strand.
CACCATGCTCGAGGAAAACGTCCCTATTAACGCTGACTTCTTTCCACTTTTCCTTCCAATTCCAATTTCTCCAAGAAGTTGCTCGCATTTTTTCACAGAAGCAGGAAGAAAAGGAGCCAGCAGCAGCGTCCTTGGAAGGTATCACATGCACACATAGAAAAGCACAGAACCACCAGGAGGGGCTGTCACTTGGAGCCTGGTAAATGGGTCACCAGCATGTCCTTCACTTGGGACAAAGAACAGGCAGGACTGCTCTGGTGCAGGGCACCGGAATGCATCTGAAGTCTCATTTTGACACATGGCAGAGCCTGCCTCTTTCCTTCACAGCCAAAATCAACCCGGAGCCCTTGGCTGGCTGGAGAACACCTCCTTCCTCAGGGGTCTCTCCAGTTTCAGTATCCCTCCCAAAAAATCCTGGAGTTAGTAGAAACTCCATCAGAAAGAGGGTCAGATCTACAACATCAACAGAAAGAAAGAAGAAAGTAAATGCCAGACATCTACTTATTCCTCCCACCTTTCTCTAGTATCTAAAAGTATCTAACATTCACTGATGGACAGCACGCCTGAAACCAAGGACAGGAAAATAGGCATGCAAGAAACTCTGTGCTCTTGAGGCCAAAAGTTGTGGAGTTTTCAATAGCTTGTAGCTGCTTCTTTTGAAGTTAACATTCTGCTGATAGCAGGACTGTATCTAATGCTCAGAGGTCTACATCAGCAGAGCACCAGCAGTACAGGTTCCTTACAACAAACCCCTCTGCTCGAGAAGAACCACCCATATCCAAAGTTCATCCAGCTCAGTAGGGAAATTACTGCACGTGGACCTCAACCTCGACTGAAGCATCAAGACAGTGAGAAGTCTGTCACCTGAGTCCCCTAAACACAGTCTGACAGTATTGCACATCTGCCTTCATAGAATGATAAAATCACTGAGGTTGAAAAGATCTCTAGGATCACCTAGTCCAACCATCCACCTACCACCAGTACTGCCCACTGACCACGTCCCTCAGTGCCACATCTCTAACGCCTCCAGGGACGGTGACTCCACCACTCCCTGGGCAGCCTGTGCCACTGCCTCACCACTCTTTCAGAGAAGCGCTTTTTCCGAATATCCACCCTGAACCTCTCCTGGCACAACTTGAGGCCATTCCCTCTTGTCCTTCTATTCACTGAAGCTGGAATTTGATGGGTGGAGAGCAGAGGAACCAGGGCCCCTGCAGAGGCTGGTGGTTTAGAAGATCTGAACTGGGAGACAGGAACATCTCACACAACAAGGCAGAGCCATGGAGGCGATTCTAAAGGAGAGTTAACTTGTGAGAGGAGCAGAATTTTGAGCAGTGGAGGTGGGAAGAAACTCCTTGCATTATGCCAAACTAAAAATGAATTATTCTGACCCTTTTACTGTAGTGGTTATCCAATGACCATTCAATATTTCCACCCTGGGCAAAGACATGTTTTCTGAGAAAGATTTACTATGTTAGCTTGGGCAATACTTCATAAGCTTATCTTACAGTGAAAACACACTTCAGCAACTAGGATCCAGTGAAACTGCATTATAATCTCAGTGTTTTCCTTTTAGCGATTATCTGACAAACCAAAACTGTAATAGTCTTACTTTAAAAAAAAAAATACTAGGCACTAGATACAAAAAGCAACTCAAATTAGTTATGTTATTACCAAAAAAATAGATCCAGGACGTTGTGGAATTTCCCTCCCTCTGTCACAGATCAGTAGAGGCAGCTTCAGTACAGTCAGATCTGCCTGACAGCATTCCTAGGTCAAACTTTTCCTTTTCTTCTTCTTCTTTTTTTTTTCTTTTTTTTTAAAGCTCCCCCAAATTTCCTTCTACAATTAAATTACCAGGCATTAAGAGGTGGCCAAAGTGGACCAAAAGTCATCAGACTAGAATTCTGATTACTTGTGACAGATCCAAAGTTATTTTCACTAGGTTTGCATTGGTCACTGTGGAAATTTGCAATTCTGTCCAAAAAGAATACAATTAAAGATGCAATATCCACTTGCAAATGAAAATATATCACAGTTTCAGATCTCAAAAACAACTCACTGGAAAAAAAAAAGTCTTCTCTCTCTGGATGGAAAGAAAGAAGGTTTTAAAAAATATAGTTTAACATTTGCTACTTCAGCTAGAAGAATCATCTACTTGAGAAGTTAGCTGGCTTGCATGGCCATACCTACAAAACTCATCAGAAGACATTAGGGGCATGTAGCTTTTAAAAAATGAAAATGTTACTCTTCAGTTTAGTGCTCCAGCGGTAGAACATCTGTAAACTTTTCAAGAGCAAAGCTTATTACTTACTAACTGAGTAACGAAATTCAGGTTTTGTGTTGTCTGTTTCGATTAAGCAGTTTTTGGCATACTATGTTTTAGTAACAAAAAACGTGGAAACTGATGTTAAAAAAAACAACTGATTATAAATATTGTCTCAAGGGTTGTGTGTTACACCACACTGAAACGACGTGTTTTTGGAAGCTCTGCCTACACTAACACAAGGGACATACGGAAAGGAAAACTCCCTTAAACCAAAATCGAGCACCTTCAAATGCATGCACGCATGCTGGATCACAGCTATTGTGATTTGATCTTAATTTCAGGGATAATGAGAAGGAAACACATTCCTGCTAATGGTGGTACAAGGTTCTTCACATTCTATCACTGGTATTCATTTGCACAGAACAGCTTTTTACTCCAGAATGCAAAACCAGTAGTACTAACCAATGGTTCACATCCATACTTGGTCTTACCCATCACCAAGTAAACCAAAATGTAATTTTCTGAGGGTCAAAGTAAAAGGAATCTGGTTTCTAATAAACATCTGCTCCTGGTCAAATGATTTCAGCTTCTAGGAACTTGCTTTGGTACCTAGAGAGGTAGACAACGCAATTTGACCCGAAACCCAATTACTACTTGGGCAGTGAAAAGGCTAATTCACTTGTCACCGGATGCTATCCAGAACTAGAACTTACATTAAGCAGGCTACAAGTCTTGCTTGGGAAAAAGCCGCACAAGAAGCAATATTTTGCAAGTATTTACATCTGCACACATAGAGCTTTCCACCTGTGATGGAGAGAAGACACATTTGGCTGTGACAACACTGCTAAGACAACAGCTTTTGAATTCAGCAAGTGCAGCTTGTCCAAATTCAGCCTAACTGCTCCTGTGTGCAACGCAGGAAGGCTCTGCACGTATAGAAGAAAAACAGCTTTGAAACACGCAGCGCTCCTAAGCTGCCCCATCACAGAGTAGTGTGACTACAGAACATGAGTAACCTCCCAGAGATTTTGGTTTTGAACACTCTAAGCAGACTCATCCTACCACAGCGTTCATGTCTGAACACCTGAATTCACACGTCTGCATGTCCAATATAATGCTGACCTGGAGACTCAGACGATGAGCAAGGAGATTTATGAAGATGCACAAATGGGAGGAGACCCTCAGAGGGGGAAAGGAAGGGCATAATAACAGATGTGTACAGCAAAAAGATGACCATCTGCAATAACACAGAGCAAAGGCAATGTGAAGAGTTAAGTGGAGCCAGCTTCCTTATGCATGCAGCTCAGCCAAGCTTAGCCACCTACTTGTATTTAGCCACCTCCACAAGAAAGGACAGGGGAGATGGCAGAACGATGAGACAGAAGCGTCACTGCTCCTCAGAACCCTCCAAGCCTGATCAACAAAGACTCAGCATCCTTTTGGAAAGATGCCATCTCACCCAAGAGATCGAACTGTGTCTGTCTCAGTAGCCGCACAACATTACTGTGATCACAGCACTGGTATTCAGACCTCTGACCCTCTTCCATCCTTGAGAAGCTGCCAGTCAACAGGGGGGCTGGAAGATCTATTGCAACAGAATTAAATCTCAAAAACTCAGGCAGCACTACAGTCTATATAAATACAGTTTTATTACACTAACAACAAGTAGAATTAAAATGTTACAAAAACATTTCCATTAACTATTTTGCCTACTTAATGTTCTTCCTTCCTGTACGTGCATTTGTTCCTAAAGTGTGTGAGTCCAATTTTACAATTGCATGGAAAATACGTTAGCTGAATGAATCCTAATCTGATTCATCCTGGAAATCTCGCTGCTAACAATGACCATACTCTAATATGTTTATCTTCACACCCACCATTCAGTTGCAGTTCCATGCCCTCTCCTTTTTCTTGACCTAAACTCCTAAATCAAAGGAGAAACACAGGTGAATTCAGGAACATATGGTAATATGCTGAACTTAATCTAATTCCCATTAACTAACTGCCAAAGTAATTTTTTTTTTCTTTGTTTAAGAAGTCATTTGGGGGTCAAGATAACTTACTGGGAAAGAACAGCATAAGAAGCTTCCACAACATTATCTTCCACTGCAGGCGTCAGCTGTGCAACAGAAGAATGACGGAGGCTTAGCCAGCCTGTAGCATTCAATCAATGCTATCTTAAAGCCCAATTTGTCCAACACCAGTTGAACGCTTTTCTTAAGTTGTTGTACTGTTTACTGTTCAAGAAATCTATGCTCTCATTTACAAAAAGTTATAGCAACAACCAGAAGAGCTAGATCCTGAGACCTGCAAATGTGAACTTATGATAAACGAATACAGAGCTGACTCGAGCAGCTGAAATGGCTCCAGCTCCACTGCTGGTTTTCCAGGCTTCAAGCAGAGTGAAACCGATCTGATTTTTGACAGTTCCACCTCAAGGATTTCTATTAAAAGCCGTGTAACTGAGAAGATTTCCTGGTGAGCTTTCACTCTGCTGCGGCCTAGAAATGTTCAGAGCTATGCAGTGGAGACGATCCATCTCCAGAAAGCTGCAGGCTAGGAAAGAACCATGAAGACTCCTTAACAGTACTCAGAACAAACAGGAGCCTCTGAAGAAGAGAGAGAACATTTATTCCTTCCAGCAACCAGTGAGGTTGGTGGGCTCCAAATTTGTCACGGATTTAATAACAGCTAAACGAAAAGAATGGGATCTGAGCAGAGCAGAGGGATGAGCACGCTGTCCAGATTCTTATCACCATCATCCCTTCTCTACCAGGGGACTTGGCCGAGCAGAGAAATGGGAGTAGTGCTCTAAACTCTGCCTATGCCAATATGAGACTGCTGACTGCAGAAGGGCTCCAGGTGGGCACAGAAGGCAGTGAAGCACCTACTCACAGGAAAGAAAAAAAGAGAAAGCACACGAAAGCAGAAGACTCAGGAAAGCTCTTGAGAGGTCACAGAAGCACAAAACAGGGACAAACTTAAGATTATAGATACATTTTTCCTCTTTGCTAGAAGGATCCAAAAGCCTTTCCGAGCGCTGACCCTAGAGCAGCATCTCAAAGAAAAAAATGCTTTACTGCATGGCCGTAATGTGGAAGTACCAAATGTCAGCACTCCTATTGAATCAAGCAACCCCAAGGTATTCAATAACATCCTCTGGTCAGCAGCATGGACACCAAGCAATTTTAGGCTGTAATTTCTGACCTTACCAAGCTTATTAGAGACTGAGATAGCCATATCTGATTTGAAAAGAGACTGACCAGAGTCCACCTGGCCAATGCTGAGCAGGCAGGGAGACAGGACTAAGCTGTATAGCAGCTCTAGCCCAAATTCCGCTGACTCTACCTATTAACCATCAGCTATTCGATTGAATTTTCCATCCCACAATTGGCTGAGTTGGTTGTCAGTTTACTCAGCCCGTAAGCAAGCTATTTCTATTCAAACTTCATTACGTCAAGGCAGTGAGCAAACCTCTCACACATTCAGACTCTGATTTGCAGCAGTGTAGGTGTAAGGGGAAATCCTGAACAAACACAGCTATCTGATTGCCGCCAGGGCAGACCGTCCACCGACCTGATTACCCCCATGAGCCACCCTGTGGGAAGCAGGATATTCTGCGTATCTGGTAAAGTAAGATCTCTCATGAGAAGAGCTGAAAAAAAAAAAAAAGCTGAGCAAACTAGTTTGACAAAGATAGCTCTTGGCATAGTGACACAGTTTTTACGAACTTTTATTTGAATATCCTTTCACAAAGAAAGGCTGAAGCATTTTATGAGCACAGCTGCCATTCTCACAGGTAGTTGCTGCTGCTCAATCGCGACTTTCTCTTCATCAGAGCAAAACAATACCGATATTCAACAAGAGGCAGCTCACATTTGTATGAAACTCAGGTGACACACAAGCCTCTGTATGGATACGCCATCGTAAAGTACTCCGTACAGAACATCTTGCCCTTTTCCTAGGCTGGGAGGATGCAGAAAACTTTCTTTTTATTACATATTGACATGTAGTATAAGGAAAATCCTTTTACAGCAGTGATAAGTCATAGAAGTAACATATTCCAGCTCAGTAATAGTGATACAAGTTACATTACCTCCGTTCCAGTAGCGAATGCGAATGACGATTAAGGAAAAGAATTACAGATCTGGCAAAGGTTGTACCCACTGGTGGATGACTTCTTTGCATAGCAGTGACACAGAGTAACCCTGACAACTCAGGGTAAAACTCAGAGGATTTACCAAGCACTATGGAGAATTAATCTTTGCTCTGTACGCAATACTGCTCAGACTAGTGCCAGGATACTATGCCTTGGTCTTTGCCTGCATTTCAGGAGGGCATAGGAAATCCAGGGAGGGCTCAAAGCCACCAGCGAGTGAGCTGAGAGGCTTTCTTCAGATTGGGCACTCACAGTGCTAATTTGTACAGTCCTCACAAGGAAAGAACAGAAAGTTTGTTCAGCGTGTAGAAATATTTGTGCCCTGGAAATACAGCTGAAAGTGCAGGAGGAAAGGAGAAAAGGGATTTCCAACTTTACTAAAATAGACCTTCATCCAGTGACCAGCACTTAACATTAAGAAGATCTAACTCTGGAACAAGATCATGTTGCTCTTTGTGTGGAACAGCCTGCCGGAGAGGAAAAGGGCTCATCACTTCCCAAACCAGAGACCTTTCTGAAGATAATCTTTAACCCAACTGCTCAGCAATAAGAGTTCAGCAAAGCAGAGCAAACTAGTTTGATCAAGACAGCTTCTGGCATAGTGACATCAGCGACGAACTTTTATGTAAAGATCCTTGAGCAGAGCAAATACTGAGCTCTTTTACAAGTATGAAACTTTCAGAAATTACATGGGCTGAAAATTAGGCTCTATATAATTGTCTCTTTCATTCTGCAGACTTCTCTCTTGTTTATCCCATCCCTTCTTGGCTCCTTTTTAAGCCCCACAGAAGCATAGGAATCCCAACGTGCACCTTCAGGAAATTCGGCCTGCTCAGATCTGGGCCATAATCAGTGTGCATAAAGTTTTGTGCTTCAGAGCTTCTGACTGCAAGGTCCAACCCGAAATTCTTTGCACCGGTGCATATCTGGAGATGAAGGGGGGACTATGCTCTGAAGAACAAAACTGCGAGGAGGGATGGGAAACAGGCCAGAGCAGAAGGGACATCGCCTCAGCCCACACTCCCAGCATGACCCAGAGCGCTCTTATTCGAATGACTCCTCTACTTTTATTCTTCATGGTTCATTCTGATTATCAGCAGCAGAACAAATAAGCCAACAAAGACATGGCGTAATTCTACTCCCTCAGAAAGGACAGAAGTCATCTTGCAACTGAGACACAGCAATCTACAGACCTTGCTCATGTGCACAGAGAGTTGAGCACTGCCCAGTACTGTCTAGAGCAACTTTGGCTTTGTTGTTTTCCCCTAGACCTTTTTACCCCCACCCAGAGTGAGTACAATTTGCTTTTTATTGTACTAGGGTAGCTATGGACACCTCCATTTGCTGCAGACCCACCGAGCGCTGGTGCCCTATTCCACTGGAAGGCCCTAGCAAGTGCAGCAGACTTCTAAATTCTAAATTTTGCCTTGAAAAAGTGCACATTGGGTCCTTTTAAAAAAGCATGTTGAGCCACACCTGCCTGTCCTGTGGGCAGAATTTGGCAGGATCTCTTCTTTTTTCAGGACAATTATCACTGATGCTAGAATAACTATAGCTGTTTTCCAGGCAAGACTTAAAACGTGGATAAGTGATGATATGAGAAATTGCATGGAGGACAGGAAACAAGCCAAAGTAATCATTAGCTGCTCAAAAACACCTTCAGAAAAGCAGCATCGTAAACTTTATGTGTATGAAAAAAGGAGGGCATTAAAAAGCAGAGGAAGAAACTGGAGACAAATCCATATGGGGTTGTATAGCCAAAGAAACTGAAGCAGCTATTAAGAGAGTTGATAGCAAAATAAACTCAGCAGAAATCTAACCAGCACAATCACACCAGCCACAGGGCCAGAGGATGAACAAGGAAAGGCCTTGAGAGCAAAAGAAGAAAACTGCAGTGGAGAAATAGGTTGCGTTTCCACCATGCAGACAACACGATGATCTAACATTTGTCCTACAAATATTCTCCAAAGATAGAACTGAATGGCAAAATTCCCTCAGATTTTTAAGAGACGACCCGAGAGCCTCCAACAGCGGTCACTCCTGAGCACCTTGAGAATTATGGTACACCAAGAAGAGTACCTCCCACTGTGCCTTTACGCCAAAGGCTACTCACACAGGTGAAATAAGATATTGGCTCAAGTCTACGCTTATTTTAGATGCTAGTCCCAAACTAGACTGTGTTTCTGTCTTTTAACTTGCCATTGCTATTAAAAGCAAAACCAGAGATCCAACAGACACGTGACTCAGAATTACATCAGGAAAGTGAGAATTGCCAAGTCAAAGCGGCAGCTTGACAGCATGCAGCTCTAACACGGGGTCCAAGATTTCAAAAAGATGGGGTTAATTGCTAGCTACACGAAACAGCTGTGGACAATACAAGTAACTCCCAACACAAAGCTTACACTGGAAAGTAATGGAACAAGACGGAAGTTGGTTCACATACTTTGGCAGTAACTGAAAGCCAGAGGAAGTACCAGAAGGAAATAGCATCATGAACTGGTGGGGTGGCAACTCCAGTCATGAGCTGAAACCAACGTTTTGTCATAAAAGCTACAACACTCCTACACAAATGCTATTTCCATTTCTATTAACAGATGGGTGTGAAAAATGGAAATCTACCAACAGCACAAGCAGAGGTCTGCGCATCTCCAAAAGCAGGAAAATATCTCAGGAAAATGCGAAGTATTAAATAGAATAGCTTTACAACAACCACCAAGATTTGTCAGAGACCAACAACTACTTATAAGCTAAGTTTCTGTGCCAATTGTCAGAATCCTTTCGACACACAGCTCTTCAGAAGAGGAAATCTTCAGAGATTTAGTACCAGAAAGTGCATGCAAAGAACAGCATGGAATAGTCTGGGACAGGGGAGCCTATTTTATTTTGCCCTAAGCAACACTTGATGGTTTGGATGGAATTCAGATTCGGAATAAAATAGGTTTGCCTTCAAAACAGATCACATAATTGGCTTTAGGTTTTAGTGCAATTTTCTTTTTAAATGGACCAAATCTTTAAGTTGCTCATAACTCAACTGTTTGAAAACAGCAACAAACCTCGCTGCCCCTAAGGAAATATATTCTTATCCCCAGACTGACATACATAGATTGGCCAGCCAAGCTGCGATGAAAACTGCTACAGCAGCATCTTGAATAAAATAGCAACCAGCAGTCCCCAGACAGCCCTGAGAATTGCAAATCTAAAGGTGTGACTTCTGTTTCACAGATTTACTTTACATCAATCACAACTACATAAAACCCAGTCCTTAATATCCATTCAGCACTACGAAGGCGGTTTAGCAGAAAGGGATAGAAGCGATAAGGCATTAAGATTTTATGCCTGTACTTTATATCTTGCAGCAAAGCAAGGCAACAAAGTAATACTTCAACAGTTTGCTCAAATCAAGGTTTAAATCAGCACTCTGATCTACTCACCCTTTTCACCAGTATCCAGGGAAAGTTTCTTGATGTCATGAGCCAACGTATCCTGCAAGTGGTCTTGTCCATGCTCTGCATCATTATCATCAAACTGAGCTTCGATAATGACATCCGGACTTTTAGCGTCGCCTTTTGCCGCCTCTCGAGGAACGCAAGTCCCCAGCATATCCTCGGGGACATCTGATTCATGCGTGGCTTCTGTTTCTTTGTCACTACCATCTGGCTTTATTACCTGGAGGAGCAGGGGATTAAAAACAAGAGGCGAGCTAAATCACTGGGCTGAAGAAAGAAAACATTATCTTTCTGTTTTCATGTGCATCCCCAAGGATCTGACAATGAATTGTGGGTGGCTGGTGGCACACTGCAATTGCCATGTAATTAGCCACAGATATTGCACAATCAAAAGAAGTACCTCGCTAAGATCAAGATGGGAACAGCATGGCTTTTGCAGTACCTCAACTGTGACAATAATGTATCCAAAACGCATTTAGAGCATAACCATCCAGCTCCTGCCAAGCCTCTAATCAGCTCCCAGAAGTTGGGAGTGAGCACAGCGATGGAGGAGGATGCGGTACAGCTGCGGGAGCCGCTCAGCCATTGTCCACAGACACACTGCCCACCCCAGAGAGCTCCCCAGCGCACAATGTGGAACAGACTGAAAAAGAACAGAGGAGAACACTGTGCCCTCTGACCTGAGGAGGAACTGGACTGTGGCAGCTCAGTAAGGCACCAACATTTACTGTAGGCTGCTGTCTTTTTGTTAAAGGCACACCATTATTGCCGCTGCTTACACAGACCTCCTAAATAAATTAGCAAGGGGTGCAAATTCAGAGCATTTAACCATTAACCTGATAGTTCAGACAAGTAGCTCTGGCCACTGCTACAGATTTGTCCCCACTTCAGTGCAGCAGTGGCACATAGGGAGGAGAAACAATATAGGTAATCATGTCAAACAAAACCATGCAGAATCCCTATCCAGGTAAAGCAGACAACAGATCTGGATGGCACCCCTCTTTGTGCGCTGCAGGAACTGCTCTGTCTCAAGTTACATTGATGAAAACAGTTCACACCTTGGACAAGTTTGCTTTTCCTAGCATCCTCCATGCAACCAACAGCGAGCTGCAACCAACCCAACCCACGGAACCAACCCAAGCAGTCCTGGAACCCAGATTCAAAGCATTGTTTAAGTTTCCCTCAAGCTGCAGTACGTCAGTGCAAGATTCAGATCAGGCTGGGATAAGGAATAACCTGCTGGAGACTGCAGGCACCAAAAGCTGGGGGACTCCATCCCAAAGCCCTCCTGGCACTGCTGCTGCTGGTGATCGCTGGGCAGGACGCGTGCTGGAGGTGCTCCTCCTCCATCCCCAGTCCCCATCAGAAATGGGAGCAAAGGGACCTCTAAGAATACAGGAAAAAAGCTTTCCTGCAACATATTTTATATGATGTGCAGTCATCAGCAATAAAGCATAAGCAGCCTCAAGAGGTCCTAGCTGAAGACAACCATTCCAAATGAGGAAAAGTACAATCCAGAAAGCTCCACATTTTTTTATTTAGTAACTAAAAAGCAAATAAATCAAATCAGATCTATGCAAGCAAGACTGTCAGAACTTTAAATATATAAAGCTACATCCATGCTTCCAAGCAGTACCCGCTTCTTTGTAATCTTTCCACAATATGTAACAGAAAATCAATTTTAAAATGGGGTTGGATTCAAGTCTTAAAAAAAAAATGACATTACCCTGAACTCTCGTTACCTCTTGTGACTCTGCTTTCCATCTTTATTTTCTTTTTTTTTTTTTTAATATGTATATAATTTGTTACCATAGCAGATTCTGAATCAAACATTAAATTGTGAAGGAAAAAAAAAAAAGGGGGAAAGGTTTGGCAGAAGGTGGGAAAATTGCCGATTATTAAAGCTGGCTACATTCGGTACATAAAATACTGACACACAATGGTCTGGGCAAGAACAGTCTATTAGATTAGAGAGCTGACAAGGCTCCACACGCGAGTGATGCTGCCAGTGTGCCGCTCCAAAAAGAAAACTAGTGTCAACAGTAATGCTTGGACCCTGCTATGGTCAGATGTGGATGTACTCAGCTTTTAAGTTTCAATTGCACCAGATGTGTGCAAGTGTGCAACTGCAGCAGGAGTTCATTTTCTTCCACCCCTTCAGGCTTTGCCTGGATTTTTTTTTCTGTCCAAGTCGTTCCTTGGGAGCGTGGGATGTGTTTTGGGTGCTAAATCACAAATCTTTCTATATCTAATGCAGTTAACAACATCAAATAGATCTGAACGCTAGGAAGCACTCCTCTAAAGATGCAGCACTGACAAGCTTATGCTTCAAGAGTTTATGTTGTATTAAAGAAGGTAGCAGATACTCATTTCCTTTTAAATGCCGTACACTAAAATTACCATGCTTCCCCCAAGCTAGGATACACGCCGCTGCCACCGGCTCACATGATGCTCCAGCTGCGACTACCTAAGCCCCCAGTCACACATTTCCTTACAGATTTGCAAATGGATTTTTGAGTAAAGTTTTCCAGAGTCTGCAAAATCGCGACCTCCGTGCGGAGCAGAACAGCATAACGTTTAGATGCTGTCAAGCATGGGTGATAGGATTTGTTATCTTTGTAAGGCCAAGACAGATCACTTCGGCTGACATAACGGAGCAGGGAATTTCACAAAAATTCTTACATCACATCAGAAATCTGGGGAAGCTGTACATCACAAGGCTGGAAAGCTGCATTACATTTCACAAAATTTGGAGCTCAATGGATACAATTATTCCAGTTAAGATCAAAGGAGGTGCTGGCCAACATGAGCTCATCACTCAGTGTCCAAAACACTGCAGCAGCATATTTGACCAGCACAGATTGACCTTTTCTTGCATGCAGCATCTTGGAAGACAGACGCTTTCGTTATTCTGCTCTCCTATTTCTTACCGTACTATTGAAGCTCATACATGAAATGATGCATACAGACAGAATATATCAGAACTTAATCAGAAATGTCAAACAAATCAAACGCACAGTTGTGTATGTCTGTCACACTGCCATATGTGCACTACAGTGCTCAGTACTTTGCAGGGACCCACAAAGAAGGGATTCCCTTCTAGTGTATGACCCTACTATCGCACAGACATCCCAGGATGCATAGTTAAAGCCTACCAAAGAATCTTAACTTTCTGACCTGGGAAGTCAAACATCAACCTCACTGTTGTATTATTTTCATATGCTCCTTAATCAAGAAAATACCTTTTAAGAAGCACTTTCACAAAATTCGATTGCTTATTTCAATGTTTGATCCTTAAGATAGTGGCTGAATAAGTTTTCTTCCAACTTTAAACAAACAACCATTGCTGAATAAGCATCAAGTTTCTGCCCCATAGTGATTGGTTTGTAAAGTCACAGATGACTGAACACGAGATCTTTGAATGAAAATCCCATCTCAACCATAAATGTAATAAAAAACAGCTAGTGGGCAAGTGCATCCTGGCATGAATATGCACAATTTGGACAGCAGAGTGATTATCTCGCTGTATCCAGGCCAGTCTTGAAGAAGCCATCAAATGAATGATTGTCCTTACTTGGGAGGAATTTGTTCCAGCAGAAAACTGAACCAGGAAACCGTACATTTGAAAGCGTTGAGGGCTACCTTCCGAGCCACAGAGAATGGCTTTTGCTGCCAGCAGTAATCTTCTATCTGCCCTGTTAGCTCCAGACTTCTCACAGACTTTCCACTTAAGCCTCCCATCCATAGGACAAAGCCCAGGCCTGTTTGCTCTCACAGACCAGGCATGGTTTTTCTATCGCTGCTTCCTGAATGGCAAGAGTTAACCACTCATATACATCTTCCATCTCCAACTACTGAGCTAGACCAGTGATTTGCAATCTCCTTGGAGCTATGAATCCCCTACGCTTCTACCAATGCGTGCACCAGCTCCCCAGAGTACATAAACTTGATCCTATTAGGCCTGCTTTTCTTTCTCACTCGTCTCTGATCCTTACAAGCCACACATGGAATCACATCAGCCAGGAGACGTAGATATGGATGACTGCTGGACTAGGCATTGCTGGAGGTATGCACCTTGCATGGCTAAAAACTGCACACAGCATCACTGTTTTCAACAGAAGCTCATGCAAAGAGTCCTCCTCCACTGACAGCACCTTGGAGGTAAGGAAGTAGAATCACAGCATCATTAAGGTTGGAAAAGACCCCCAAGATCACCAAGTCCAACCCCAACCCATCTCCGCCATGGCCACTGACCATGACCCTCAGTGCCACATCTCCACAGTTCTTGAACACCTTCAGGGATGGGGACTCCACCACCTCCCTGGGCAGAGTATCTTCACTGTGGGTATTTTGGAGAGGGGTTCAAAGAGAGTGAAATTCATCTCAAGATGCTTGCATTAAAAAGAGGGACTAAGATATTACATTTTAGACATTTCCAGTAGAACACACTGTTCCTGAGATTCTTCAGGTCAGACTTGTCCACCGTGCTGAGACATCAGTGTTACTTTGAGCAGAGAGCATCTTAAATTGCTCTTTAAACAACTAACTAATTGTGCTCGGTTTTCAAAATTGCTGTCCTTTCCCACAGCAGAACTGATTAAAAGTTTCAAAGATAGCATTTGCTTTCACTTAGAAAGAAACAACAAATGGGACATGACTCATTCTTTTAAAAAAAGAAGTGTTTTAAGTGCATTTAGATTCGACAATGAAGGAGTACACTTATGATATTTATCGTATTAGTCAAACTCAGTCAGCCAGACACCCTGGGAGGAGCCTGCTGCCGCTCCAGAATTCACCAAAGTCCCTGAAGGAGGTCCTGCTGTGAACATGCGGTAAGAAACCCACAAGAATACAAAACAATCCACCAAGAATTAGGTTTCTGGTGGGATTCCACGGAGGTCTGCAGTTGGCCAAGCATTTACAATAATCTGAAACTACGTGTTAAGTCACTGGTAATAAAACTTGTGGATGACAAGGACTTGCAGAGCGGTCAAGTCCAATTGGTGAACAAGGCTGATCTGAATTCAGAATGTTTGAGAATAGCCAAAAGTAAACTCAAATATCTAAGAATATGCAGCACATGCCTGTGAATGGGTCTGACTTGGAAGCCGCTGACTGAAAAGCATGTGGAAGATTTCTAACAAACACAAATCTCAGCAGTGGGATCCCTTCTACTACAAACTGTAAAAGCAATCTTAGCTTTGTAACATCACACCAGTGGGAGACAGCAGGCTTGAGCAGTGCATATTCTCACAATGATATAGTGGAAAAGTCAGAGATGACAGAGTACAACACCCCTTCGCCCTGAGTCAGTGAAAATCTGACAAAACCCCTCATCAAACCCAGAACGTGCAAGACTTAAGTGACGAGTCACTTGTGGTAACTGTCTTTGGTGAGGTCCAAAGGGGCTCCTCGAGCCGCTGCAGAAATGTGCAGTCAATTCACCAGCATGTGGAAGCTAAGGACAGAGGGCAGTGAGCACACATGGAACAGGAAGCACGAAATATGGGGACAGCTCTAAGGAAATAAGGTCTTTGGCCCAAGCCAATCTCCTGAGACCTGCAAATCAAGGTAAGATGCTCTCCTTCCCAAAAATAGGTGGCTCAAGCACAAGTTCTGCTCTAGCTGTGGACAAGTTACGGTAGAGAGACAAAGTTTAGGTCAGAGCCATTGGTCCTGTCTGGTGCTGAGCTCAGTTAAGCAATAAGTTTGAGAAACAGGTTAAAAGGGGTTATTTCAAAAGGAAGGAAGACAGATGAAAACAGGGACTTTAGACCAAATTACGATCTCAGCCTTAAAAAGACCGTTGCTACCACAACACTAACACAAACAACACATTTCATACCAATACTGTGAACACCTGCATCTATTAGTCTCCCAGCTTTTGCCATATTAAACAGGCTTCACTTAAACCTGGTTCCCTCATGTTCACTCACGAGGGAGTAGGAACGGAGCCTGGCTAGCATGAGGATGCTGTCACAGCTCATACATATATGCTAGAGCCAAGCTACCATAAATATTAACAAGGAAGAGTTTTGCTTCTCTGAAAAGAGCAACCAAACACAGGCTGGCTTGCTCAAGCTCCTTCTTGGCTAAAGAAAGGACGGTACTTCCAATAAGAGAAAAACCACCTGTCCCAGGCACTTTCCCTTCTCTCTGCAATCTCATGTACACCAAATCCTCAGGCACAGATGACAACTTGGTACAGATGAGTAGTCTCCGTGGGAGCAGTTATGGTGCTGCTTTTAAAATAACTATAGTGTTAGTGTTAAGGTTGCTCTTTCGTGTTTTGTTTTTGTGTATGTGTGTGTGTGGTGTTTGCTTTTTTTAAGCAATCTTAAATTCTAAGTCACTGGAAACACTTGCTAACAGCCAGCAGGATCGCTATTTTATATTATACAGCACGTTATAGTTTACATTCCAGACACATCACACTGGACGCAATAATTGTACAAACATCCAAACCAAAATCTCTCCTCCTGACTAGCACAGGCTGCTTGCTCCCCAGCGGGCTCTGCCGTTCCCAGGTGTCACACAGTTGCAAGAAAGCCATCCTGCAGAATCCAAGGAGTAAACTCCATCAGTCGGCAAAGGCTCTATAGAAGCAGCCAGCCCCAGCTGTGCAGGGGAGACAGCACGATTAATTGCTGAGTGTTGTCAGAGCTCCTCACCGCAGGAGGTGAGAGGTGGGAGAGAAACAAATGAAATCTAATGCACGTGTTTTCAAAACAAAATGCAGAGGCAAATCTGCAATACATTCATCAAACCAAAGCCACCTCCTGCCCTGCCCTCACCAGCATCTTGCATCCTCTCCTCTCAGAGCAGCCTGCAGTGAAGCGAATGCTATGGGGAATCTCCATGCTGCCTCTGGCACCCCTGTTGTCAGTCCTTCCTGAAATAAGCAGGATTCTGGCCACAGGAAGGGAATGATGGCCCAATTAACAGAATTGACTGCAAAAAAATAAAAAGTAATTTCCAAGTAGTCACCTCTTCTCACTGCTTTACCCTGTTTCCATCACTCCTGAGCTGTTCTTTCATCTTCTCTCTGCTTCAGTCTGTACTTAAACATCACAGGTTACAGCACGTCCCCTCCAAGTCCTTTTCCTACCCCTCGTACAAATAACCAGAGCAACAAGTGGAAAAGCATCACAAGGGAGTATTTTCAAGTCTGACCTTTCTGAATTCTACAGTCAAAACAAGAACTGCCTCCTCCCCACGCACCTCCATTCCCTATCTGGTCTCTGACCTATCATTTCCCGCAGAGCTCCACGCTCACGTTGCCTGGCCCTTGTCCCACACCTCCAGTCTGCTTCCAAACACGTCCAGAAACACCTCATTATGACCAGGCAGGAGCCACTCTCCTCTGCCCCCATCTCTCCTGAAGTCCCTCCTGCTTCCAGCCCAGCCTGTGGGCTCCCCACCTCTCCCAGGTCTGGCAGTAGGATATACGGCTCTGTGATCAGCACCGCGTACCTTTGAGTTCATTTCATCTGGTTCTCCTGTAACACAGTAAATCAGACAGCTCCACCAGTATGCTCCTGCTTCTTGTATCCTCCAACTATGGACATGAGGGCACCTCACAGCAGCCATGCGATATTTCAACACGTAGAGGCCATCAGCATCAAGGAGACGTGGGGCAGCAGGGCATCCCTAGGTCTGCTCATGGAACACCACAATCCCCTTGGTGGACAAGCCAACCTGTTCTGGGCTCCCAAAGCTCTACAAAGAGCTGGGTACCATTATAGCCAGATCAACAAACTCGTTCCACACTTGCCAGTCCAGCTACCACCCCCGGGATCTGGTGCGAGGCTGAAAATGAAGCCTCTATTTTCAGAATGCTTACAGCTATGGCTCTGACCTTCCCACACACGTTCTCCAGGAGTCCCCGGAGCAGAAGTGACACAGCAAACACCTCGCAGCCCACACACCGCTCTCCTGGGCAGCTGTATGCTGTCACATTTAAAGCAGCGATGAATATTTAGCAATATCCCATCCTCTCAAATCTCCCCGGTGAGAAACTCCGACCCCAGGGAGGTGCACAAGACGCAGCTCAGCATCCAGCCTTTAACACGCAGGGACTGACCTTCTCCTACACTCTCACCCCACAGGCTCAAAAACCCCACCAGGCACACGCAGTTCCTCCATCTACAAGCAAACCCTTTTCAGAAAAGAGGCCCTCCAGGCTGGCAGCCGCCCTGCTGGACCCCAGCGCAATGTTCCCTGTACCTTGGGGCTCTGCACTGCCTGCTCCTCGCAAGACCTCCCACTTTGGTGCATCTCATGAGCTGTGCGGTGCACTCCAGGCCACAGTGAACTGGAAACGAGAGCGTAATGCACAGGGCCCAGCTCTGAGGTTGCCAGAACATATTGGTTTGAAACATCACAGAAAATATTCGGCTCCATATTTTCAACAGTAGCCAGGAAGAAAATGCATGGAACAATTTTGAGAACTGTTTTTCAAAAGTCATTTAAATCAAATTATGCCCCCATCCACACTGGCAGCAAAACCCTCTCTGCTAACTGGAATTGGTTTTCTTTTCTTTGCGTGTGTGTTCTTTTCTTTTTGGTTTAACTTATTTTTTAAAAACTGTCTCCCAGCCATCTTTTTTCTGGTAATGCGGACAGGCTCTGCAACACCACGGGAGCGGGTGCCAGGACAAAACCTATGATGCACAGTCCCTAGAATAAATCACTCAAGAAGGGTGGATTAGAGGAAGAGAGCAACGCAAGGTTACATCTTCAAAAGATACGATTCTCTGAAATCGCTGCATTTTCTGCAAACTACTGCAAAAAGATCTTCAGCGTGAAGCTGGTGCAGAGGAGCAGGCAGGCTTCTGGATCATCCGCAACTTCAAAACAATACCATGAATCAATATCTTTAAAAAGATGTGATTATTACATAGCGCTTGCATGTAATCAGAAAAGAATCTACTTGTGCCGAGTGTATCATTTGAGAGCCTCGATGCCAAGCAAATCCACACCACTGGCTCACACAAACCCAAAGCATTACCCATTAACTGACTTTACTTTTTTCTTTCTTTCTTTTTTTTTTTTTTTAAACAATACAAGTATGTATGAAAAACATATTTCCTGGAAACAGTAGTACTCCTTGAAGACACATTTAACATTTCACAAGCAGAACAAGCCTGCACCCACACGTGCCCGTATGAGGAAAGTGGGCTGACAATGCAAACTGATCGAGATGTGCCACGAGGGCTATCCAAGATATTTGCATCTCTGCACCTCCTAAGGCTATACAGATTTGAAGGTTTGCTCAGAATCATGTATAAATGATTCCTTACATGTCTATGAAAATCTCTCACTGGCAATCAGCACTTGAAGTTATCGAGGCAGGAAACAAACAACTCAGCTGGGAGTTAACACGTCGGAGCTTGCTCCTTAAGCCCCTCGCTTTCTTATTTTGTCCTTCTGACTGGGCTCTGAGTGCCAGTTCCCAGGGGTCTCAGCCCCGCACATGTTCTGACACACTTTCAAAGCCCAGAATGGTACACCTGGGACAAAGCACACACTGTTCAGGAAGTTCGCCGGGGCCAAGAAAAGCAATAGAAATTTCCACAGTTAACTCTCATTACTGTTTGCCAATAAGTCTCTTATTATGAAAACCCATAATTGGAAACTGTCATATTACAGAACAATTTATGGAACTTTTCAGAGTATATATGGCCAAGCAGGAGCCTCCTTTGATGTGTTCCATCAGCCCAGGTCTGCTTATTTATTCATGTAGTGAAAGAAGAGCATCAGGAACCTAAACAAGTCATTGCTTAAGTGTCACCGAGGCTCCCACTCCAGGAGTGCTTCACATAGTTCGTCGCTTCTCAGCCCCTTCTGTCATTCATCTTTACGGCTGCATTCAGTCAACAGCTTGGCTGCCTCGTCCTTATTTCATTTGCTGCAGAAACATTCCTGAACATGCATTGTCACCAGCGCTCTTGGAGGACGAGGCAGCAAAGCACAGCTGCGCGCTGCCTGCATCCTGCCTCCGGTCCATCAGGTGAGCCTGGCAAAACTACGTGCTACTCCCCCAACCTCTGTCACATCCAGGAAACTGGCACCTCCATTGATTCCTAAACCAGATTTCAATCGCATCAAAACACAGCTCCAGCCAAGAACAACAGCCACCTCCGAAGGCAGCGCGATGCGATTAAAGTAAACTGCACACATGCAGCAGCGCTTCCTTCATAGATCCCCTCCATTTGGTGTGAAGGTAAAGGACTTCCTGACAGGTGCTGGAGGGGCACCCCAGCCTCTTCTCACGCTGAGAGCTTTCTGTGCCCAAAGTCACTTCTGAAGAGAAGCCAAACGCACTCCTTCACCCTTGATATCAGCAAGTTCCAACAGCGTCTCACTGCGACACAAAGCACCCAGTGCCTGTGGGCAAGAGGAGGGAGCTGCCAGCAGCACGCCTTGCACAGAGATTCCTGCAAGTACACAGCATGGGGCTTTGGCTGGGAGGTTTCCTCACACGTGACCTAAACCTGCTACAGATCCCTTTCTTGGGTTTCCTCACCTAGAGACCATTTCAGGCAAGCGTGCTGACAGCTAGGTTTTCAATGCCTAATTAGAAAGATGTCTACAATCTTTGTCTACCATGATGGAATCAAAGAATAACTGAGTTGGAAGGGATCTTAAAGGCCACCCAAACCCAACCCTTACCATGGGTGGGTTGCCCCCCACCAGCTCAGTTTGCCCAGGGCCCATCCAACCTGGCCTTGGGCACCTCCAGGGATGGGGCCCCGACAGCTCTCTGGGCAGCAGTGCCAGGGCTTCAAATGGCACCACATCCATATTAAAGCATTATTAGAACCAGGAAACCCCCAGAATCCATCTGTTGTGTGCCCTATCTTGGGGACACAACAGGCCCTTTACAGAACAGCTTAAGGAAAGCAATCTTGCCATCAGCTACCAGGTAAGCAATTCAAACCATCCTGCCAACTTCCCACTGCTTGACACTGTGCTGGGCAGGCCTGCTCACTCCTGAAGAGGTTACAGAATTTAACACAGCTAGGAAGGCAGAGGCCAAGTGTGAAAAGAAGGCTGAAAAGAGCTAAGTGGCTGCAAGATTATGTGTGGTAAAGCCACAAATAAATACTCAAACAGTTCTCATAAATTAGGTATCCTGGGTTGCACCGCATCATGGGTGTCAAAAAAAGAACAAGTCAAAGAAAAGCAAATTAAGGCAGCTGGATGGGCAGGTGCCCCAAGACAAAGTGAGGGGATACTTCTCCACTCACCAAATGGGGATGGCATTTAGTTAATGTGCAAACGGGAGGATTAACATTCCCAAATGCTTCACCCAGGCTCAGAGCATTATGTTAGCTTAGAGCTTATCAGAAGCACCAACACACCCACTCCCTTTCTATTAACCACACAGAACGTATTGAGGTGCTCGCAGCTACAGATCAGGCTTCCACCATGGGTACTCACATGGCTGAAGGGCTGTGTTAGTTTATTTACAGGTGATAGTAGCAAGTTCAGAAGTTATAAACAAATATTAATAAGAATTACGGACAATTTGGTTACCCGTACCTATCTGAAATTAATTCATACCTCAATCACAACGTTTGTTTTCTAATTGTGCACTTTTACCCTGGTCTGAATCAGGGACACACCGTACTCAGCACCACACAACATTGCTGCCCAGAACTTTTAGGAAGTTTTTATTAAAGATAAAACATTAACAGGAGGGCACAGATGAGAACACTAAGGTTACACACAGACTGATTTGGAAAAGAGCCCATCTTACCAGGTTAAAGTGAAATCACTTGAGTTTGTGTTTGCACCTGGGGGCCCAAGGTGCAGTAAAGATCCCTCTTGAACCAAATGGAAGATGCTCAGCATTTTGCTGAGGACACATATTGCTGCAGTGTTTTCTCTGCGCCTGGTGAAAACAATCAGTACAACCAGGTTTCCTCTTGAAACGGTGACAGGGAAATGACTGCTGGCATCTGCGTCATACGGATCTGCTCAAATTACTTGGGGATGAATCTTAATACAAAGCAAGCGCTTCAAGCTAAACGTCTATAGCTCTGTCTGCTTGCGTCTACCTCTAGCAATATGGTATCCTTCATTAAGCTCTGAAACAGTGTTTATTAGAAGGGTAATCTTCTAAAAATCACGCATCAGCCTCCTCCACCCGGCTCCTCAACTTATTTTCATGACGTCAGCATTGAGGTTTATTTAACCCAGCGAAAATATACATTGATTAAGCTTGGTTTCAGAGCATCTCCCGCAGCACTGGAAAAGTCAGTCAACGGGAACGGCAAATTCGTGCTCCTTTCCTTCAGAACAAGGTTTCCCACCACCATGAGCAAGGTGCACCCCATCCCACCTTTGCAAACAGCAAACCCTGCAGTGAGCACACACAAGTCACCACGGAGCTCACAGCTTCTTAATGCTGGATACCTCCTGCTGTGTTTTTCCTGCCTGGCGATGGATGCTGTTCCACCAAAACTTTTCCACAGAATGAACCAAAAGTTATAATTCAAATTAAAATCGAACACAGGGCAAGGGGCTAACACTGGAGGATTTCTGTTCTACTTTTCTATCTCTAACGAGATATTTCAGCGTGTTTCTCTTCTGTAACTTCAACTTACAGAGGAGCCCAGGCTTTCTTCCTCCCTCTTCATTAAAAAGCCTTATTTAAGCTGAGATCTTGTATACACTTCTTCTGCCAAGAACAAATTTTTACAACTGAGTTTTAAGCTCCTTTTAAAAAATCCAGAAATTTATAATGGAAATACTGACAGTGCCCATGATCACAAGCACAGAAACATTATTGCGATAGGTAGTTCGCATCCCATCCAAAAGGAAAAGTTGGTCTCTCCACCAAATTCCACTTTCATTCTGCAACAATGGCCAGTTATGAGATCAGTAAAAACAGGTGCAAACAAAAAATAACACTGAAGATTTAAGCAGTGACGATGGCAGTATAAAGCCATTACCTCGGTTACTAAAGTGCAAGATTTTTTTATTATTATTTTTAAGAAAGTCCTGAATTACTTTATAACTCATTCCTCCTGGGCAAAGTCTTCTCCTACTGGCCATCACTGGCTAACTTGGCAAATCTCTGAGTTACACTTCCAAATTCTAATACCGCTGCCATTCCCAGAAATGATTAATCCACTGATCTATATTCAGTTTTGTCTATATTATCTTTTGGCTCAGCACGACAAAGCCCACCACTACAAGACACAGCTCAGACGGCCGCACAGAAGCCAGCTCCTCCCTGCTGACAGCCCAAACCTCTGCCCTACAACTGGCCGTGAATCTTCCCCTCCAGATAAACCTTGCTTTCCAGTAAGAAATGCATGGCTGCAAACTGTAACAACCCAAACCTCACAGGCTATCCTGAAGTGGTGACAAGCTGCCTAGCTAGAGTCACTGGAAGAGATTTACCTCAAATAGAATGAATCGGTGCCCACTGTGCAATGTAGTCCTCTTAATATCCTGAACACACTTCCACTTCTCTTCAAAATGCACAGTGAACACTGCAATGAAATGCAATGCAAAGTAGAAATACAACAAGAATTATGTGCTTGGTTGTGTTAAAAGGTACAAAGCCAAGTTGCTAACAGGCCATGTGGGCAAAGAGCCACAGCCTCTGCAGCGTCAAGTGTTAAACCAACTCCGCACTCCTGCAAAATGAATCTGAGAATGACCAAATTCAGAAGCATAGCTCAAAAACATGTGACTGTGAACCAGCCTTGACACCTGCTTATGTCATTAATAAAATATTTAATATATTAAGAGCACTCGGTCTTCAAAAGCGCTTACTGGTGTTGAAATGTGTTAGTCATCCAACAAGAACTCTCACTTCAACACTGGAAATCACGGAACAAGGGTATCAAATCCAACCCCTGCAAGATGGCCAGCCCAAACAGCACATCTGGGCTGTGCTACCTGTGAACGTTCCTTTCTAAAAATTACAGCACGACAGCCTTCTCTACTAGAAAGGAGGGAGCCTCTTTCCTTCCACACTGTGTACAATTATTTTGACTAAGAGAGGCAATGACATTGTCTGCCACCACACCAGTTGAACAAGCCTGGTAAATCTTCAGCCACTTCATGCAGGTCTGCTGAACTCAATGCAACCTTCACTTGATCAATTTTCCCCTATTAGTAGAAGTCATTATAGGACGGCGTCTACCAACTTTCCTTACTTGGAAGAAATTATTTCAAGATTATCCATAAAGGCAAACTGCAGTATAATAAATGTGTAAATGATACTTTTTTTTTTTTAAGCAACTAGTAAAAAGACATTAGAAAAGAAAAACTCAAAGATCTGTGCCCGGCAAAAAGTCGTACCTTTTCATAAAGGCTTCTTTACTGATAGGAGGTTGTGGCAAGGTGGGGGTCAGCCCCTTCTCCCAGGTAGCTAGTGATAGAATGAGAGGTAGTGGCCTCAAGCTGTGCTGGGGAGGTTCAGGTTGGATATTAGGAAAAAATTATTCTCAAAAAGGGTGGTGAGGTATAGGCACAGGCTGCCCAGGGAGGTGGGGGAGTCACTGTCACTGGAGGCGTTCAAGAACCGTGGAACTGCAGCACTGAGGGATGTGGTTAGTGGGTATAGGGGGGATGCGTTGTGGTTGGATCTGATGATCTTGGAGGTTTTTTCCAACTTTAATGATTCCATGATTCTCTAAAACTAGGAAGAAAGTAAATTTGTGTCCATCACTATTATTCATGCCACCATTTAAATAAGCTGTTTCCATACCAACTTCTGTGATGTAACTTAAGAGGTTTCAAGGGGTATACTCTTGAAACTCCACAAAACACAGGACTAAATCTCCACTTCACTGCAGGAAGGTCTGGAAAGCAGCCTCTCGAAACAGTACCAAGACCCTGCAACTCACCAAGTGAGGTTATATTTATGCTGTACAAAGAAAAAAAAGTCAGCCCTTCTATATACATACACCTCTAAGATAAGAGGATTTTCTCCTCAGTGCCAAGCTAGGCGCTAAAGTCCTTTGTTATGATTACTTTTATCACAATGAATCCGAACGCTGTGGATTATTAATCAAATCTTCTGACAGTTCTCCAATAATGAAATACGATATGTAGCTAACAATGACTTACCATTCATCTTAAGCTGATAGTACAGGAAAGGAAGGAGAAAGTTCGCAGTTCCTGTCCAGGCAGCTCATAGCTTCAGGAAACTCCTTTCATTTGCTTTCTCACCAGCAACTCCAGTGTATTTGCTGGCTCTGACAAGGCAAACTTCCCACTTGCTGCTTTTATTCTACCCACAGATGATAGTTACCCCATCATCAAAGACTATTATTACCCAAAGCATCTAAGTTATTGGGAAAGCCAAGGAGACATGAAAAGCAAGTTAATGCTCTCCTAAGTAAAACATTAAGTCCTTCACTTTCTTTGTCTGTTTGCTTCTTAAGTATCTCCTTGAATTCTCTGCCTTGTTTTGAAAGTTGAACTTGATTTTGAAGGTCTTTGGCAATTTAAATAATTCTATGATCCTATGAAGTGTTTATTTGCCCTTCAAGCTAATTGGTCATTTCGTCAATCACAGCATTATCTGAGGAAGGGAACTCTTCATACCACAGTTTGTTTTGGGGCTGCTGAGGATCTGAATCCCAAACCCTTTTTTCTCCATTTGGGACCCAGAGTCCACAGTTGCACCTCCTTAGCTGAGCCATGCTGGGGTCAAAGGACGAATGACACCAAGAGGTTGTACATCAACAATTCCTACTTGAGCAATTCTACCGAGCTGGGGAAGGTTCAGTGCATGCTGCGTGACACAGACACCGTTGGGTGGCACCACGGCTCCCAGGGCACGTTGCTGGGGCAGCACGCCCCAAACCCTCGCTCCCATTTCTGGCCACTTTCTGGAGTCAATGCTCTTCCTGCACTTCGCAGATGATTAAACGGCTTTTGCAGTCCATGATCCAAAGCAAATTAAAAGGGATACAAGTCTGAAAACATCCGGTAATAAGCGCCTGCTTGCAGTGAAACAATGAAATGGAAGGACTCGTCCTGTTGAGCACACGAAAGTTATCGATGACCTACCAGCTCACACCACAGCTCCCTGCTCCACACCACAGCACCTGTGCAGCTTGCTGCAGGCAGACACAGCCATCACCTCCAACAAGAGCATCTTTCCTTCAAGAACCACCTTCAAACCAACTAAAAAGGGCTTCTGAAGAGCAAAGACTATATGCAACGCAAGCTTGACTTCAAACCAAGCGCATGATCAAACCTGCTTCCTTGTAAAAACTTAATAGGACTCCACCACAATAAAACTAAGCGAGCTATTCAGTTCTCAACTCATAATTTTCTTTCTAATTTGACCACTTCGTAAAGTTGCCTTAAAACCTCCCAGAAGTTCTTTCACTGCTTTATGCGCAGTCCTACAAGTACAATTAAAATGTTCTACCCAAACTTTACCATATAAATGGTTTTTATGATGCCTTAAAAGAATGTTGCTTTCCTTGCCCAGTGCAGTCAATATACTCATGTTGTTCAAAGCCTTACTTTAGGCAAGTTAAAAATAAAGCTAATACTTCAAAACCTAGATGAAAACCAGTTTCAATCCTACACATTTAACTGTATCTCTCTTATTTTATCCATAACTTCAGGAGCTGCTCCTGTCAAATTCTACTTCAAATGATACCAAAGAAAGTTATGAATTTATAACTGAAAGATACAACTTCAACAATAATAGCTTCAAAACTGTCAGTGTTATAAAACAATCAGGCAGCAAGACCCACCAGCCCTCAGAATCCACCAGATCTCTAAGAGGAAAACAGTAATTTGCTATGGTTGTTTGAAAGTAGGAGTTGAGGTAAATTAATGTACAAATCTGTACGTAGACACTGTTCTCACCTGTATAAATATTTTGCATTGTGTCATATGAAACATATGGATATTGCAACAGAGGCACAGAGAAACAAGCATGCTACAGTCCTCCAATACAGGAAGCAGCATGCCTCATTTTCATTTAATGATAAAATACAGAACTCTTAGAAGCCTCAGTTACTCAAGCATATTAGCTGGAAACTTCACAGGCTACAGTTCAAGGACCTATGCATTACTTGGGAATTTACACCATTCTTGTTCCTTTCACACAGTCAGAAATTGCCACACAGGTACTACTGTACTCTTGACCTCCAGAGGGAGCGGCTCACTCCTGTGGATCATGCCAACAGCTGCTTAAGCTGAGGTTTCCCCATCGCTGGCCTAACGAGCACATCTATCACACTGGAATAGTCACGTGTGCATGTAGGACTGGCTGGGTTCTAGAAGTATTCAATTCCAGGGAGCATAAGCTTTTCCAAAGAAACTCCAAAAGTTTAAAAACACCCTCCTGTTTGCTACCATCAGAACACACATCAAGTTTTTATCCTGAAGTCGTAAGTTACAAAACTGCATTCTAGAAGAAAATTATTTAATTAAGTCCTTCCACGGGTTCAAAATGATATGAAACCACTTCAGCGTGCATAATTTGGAAAAAATCACTAAAGAGACTCACTAAATTTTGTCCACACAGCACTGGCTTCTAAACAAACCTCTACAGTCAGTTTTCTGCCCAGACCAAGTTTTACTGTAGAGTTACATTCAATTTTCTAAGCTTGTAACACAGAAAGGTTGACTAAGCTCAACTGTAACTACAACGCTTATGAAAGTGTAAATATACTTTAATGCATAATGTATTAGGGCATGATTTAAGCATTCCTCAGTGATTTATTTTTTAAAAAAAATTCTTGTTCGCCTTCATTGTCTTTTATCAAAGTGACATGAACTGGAGTTTTTCATTTTAAACTCATTCAGCTATTCTGCAATTACTTCTGCACAGTGAGAATATCAGGAAGTCTGGGGTGGGAAAATCTCACTGGTTTGGGGCACAATTTTTTCCACAACTATGTATCACAGTAATTAATGCAGTTCAGGGGAGAGAGCTTTTATCTTTTTGTTTTATCAAAGAAAAGTTTATGTATATGTGGCTAAAGAAATAAATGAAGCTACCCTGGCCATGTCCTGGGAAACAATGGAGTTTATGATAATCCTACATTACTTTGCATTTCAGAGCAGGCAGGATGCCTGGTGCCATTCTGACCAGCCCTGAAAAAGATCTGAAAAACTTAAAAAGGTGGCAGCAAGTAATAAATAACACACATAGCAAATTTAAAATTCCATGTTGATGTTTTTCATTGCTTTTTTTAATATCATAATCCTATACTATACATGGAACGTCCAGCCATGAATGCAGCTCTGGAAAAGATCACTAAGATCATCAAGTCCAACCCAACCCATCTCCACTAACCATGTACCTCAGTGCCACATCTCTACATTTCTTGAACACTTCCAGGGAAGGTGACTCCAACGCCTCTCTGGGCAGCCTGTTTCAGTGCCTTAGCTTGATCCTAAAAATGCCTGATGCAATCTTACCTAAGAACATTTCCCAAGCTTTTTTTGGTAGATAGGATTTAGGAATAATTTCTATACCTCCTTCGCATCACATCTACAAAGGGAATGGAGTTTCTAACAGACAAATGGGCAGAGCCAAAGGGTTGTTCTCATCCTGGTCACTCAAGTGACAGAGTCTCCATGCATACAGCTACTTTTGTTGGATATTATGAGAAATTTCTTCTCAAAAAGAGCGGTGATACGTTGGAACTGCCTGCCCAGGGAGGTGGTGGAGTCACTGGAGGTCTTCAAGAACTGGAGATGTGGCACTGAGGGACACGGTCAGTGGGCACGGTGGGGATGAGTTAGTTGGTGGTTGGGCTTGGTGACCTTAGTGGTCTTTTCCAATCTTAATGATTTTATACAAAGTTAAAGCTGAGGAAAGGTGTAACACATGACATTTAATCCCTGAGGAGGGGTAGGAGGGACCAATCCCAGCCTGCTGAGCAACAGAGGTGTTGAGGCAAGTCTCTGAAGACAAAAGGAACAGGATGTGAAATTTCCAAATGAAGAGTATTTGACACATACTTACGGCTCTCTAAAGTAATGGATCCCTGGCGGGTAAAACCACAGTGTTTAATCAGAGGGTGATAAGGTTGGGAGCTCCATTTCCTAACAGCACTGCACAGTTATGTGTATTTTGTTGTCTGTCATTTTGGACAACGCCCTTTGCTCAAGCGCTGATCCTCAGAACACATTATACATTGTTAGAAGAGATTAGTTTAACTGCAGATTATTATTTTTTTTCCTGCTTTCTCAAAGCACTTAAAAGAAATTAATGCTTGGAAACTGGAGTTCTGAAGCACAGGACAACCGTTTATTTATGATCATAGCAGCTTACTTCCCAAAGCCAACCCTCAGGCCCCAGGTCCATTCCCATGTCAATAAAGTTGGCTGCTTCAGTGATGTGCAACTCACTCATGAACTCGCCTAAGTGGCTTTGCTGGAACAGAAGGAAGGACAGCTAAAACTGACTACCGGACAACGCCAGCTCCTTCAGTGATCAAAAGACAATTGGGGGGAAAAAAAAAAAAGAGTTTTGATGTGTGCTCATGGTTTTGTGAACAGTAGCAAAAAGACCACCCAAGGTCTCAGTCAGCTCATAGGAAATTACTGTATAGACGGAGACACTGCCCTGACAAGGCCAGCTTTCCCCTCCCAGCCTTTCCTCCATCTGACAGTTACAGCTGCCACCACACCTAGTCTTTGGGCTCCGTTATATCGTAGTCACTGATAGGAGTTACCCATGGGAAAGCAGGATGGTGGGACTAAAATGATGTTAGGTGCCATGAAGAACATTTTTCCTTTGCCTCACAAACTTTTGAACCTTACAAGAGGGTAGCCATCCGCTTCTGTAATTTTTTTTTTCCCCTCTACTAATGAATTTTAACAATGCATATCCTGCCAGGAAATGTTACCATGCATTAGTGATAAACGATTACATAAAAAGGTAAACCACGTTTCCAAGACACAAACCTAAGCTGATAAACATATTACACCCATAGCTCAATAACTGCGCAGAAAAGTAAAAAGAATAAACAGT
This sequence comes from Numida meleagris, assembly GCF_002078875.1. Lineage (NCBI taxonomy): Eukaryota > Metazoa > Chordata > Aves > Galliformes > Numididae > Numida > Numida meleagris. Next base: position 8,791,049 of record NC_034412.1, read on the forward strand.
TCTAAGAGTAGATAACGTAATGCCAATGCTGTCAAAATACAGCTCTGCGTATGAAGCATAGCTACTAAACTAAACCAGACTGAACTAATGGCCCTCTGTTAAACTTGGGTATCCCTACACAGCTCAGCACAGACCAAGATAACTCACCACTGTGCTAACTGCAGAACCCCCACCCACTCCCCTCAATTATGCAATCAGGAAGAAGGAAAAGCTCCTGCAATACCCCTCTGGCTTCACGCAGCATCTCAGAGCCTTCCCCAGACAGGAGCAACCCAGTGAGCACACTGCCACGAGGGACCTGGAGGCCTCAGTAAAAGAGATGCCAGTTTCTACACCGTGTACAAACCACAGCGGTCAACGCTCATTCCAACAACAAGCGAAAAAACAAGGAGAACAAAGTCAGGAGGATGCCCTAACTGCAAGGTAATTAGCAAAAGCAGTTGGGATTTCCAAGCACCAGAAAGCACCGTGCAGGATATACACCTTCCTGCAGAAACCCAGAAGAGAATGTTTTTCAGAAAGAACAGAGACTGATGCCTGGGGAATTCTTCACCAGTCACTTTTCACAACCAAAATACACAAGTGCTACATAGACTGTGCCAACTCTTCCTTTTTGCACTTCCAAAGCTGCTCAGCAATTAAGAAATATGGATTTTGGCGCTGCTTTCTGTTTTAAAATTATTTAGACAAAGGTAAAAAGAAAGAAACACTCCATCCCCAGAAAATAATACAACTGAATATGGATGAACGTTTAGCACGCTGGAAAGCTTAAAATAAATAAGTTATGAAATCACAAAAGACATAGACCTACTTTTATGAACCAGTTATTGCCTGATTTGTAGAAAACAAAAATAAGCCAATAGAAACAATGATAAAAATAACAAGCAATGCCATTCTCAGCATACTTAGTAGATCAGCAGTCTGCCCTGCACTATTTTCCTAGAGCCATTACCAAATCTTTCTAAAAGATTTTCCATGTAGTTGAGACTGGGACAAAAACTGGAAAGTGCAGATAGAATCTGAGACCTTCAAAACTGCAAACACCATTTGCCTTATCAGCAAGCACACGTTGAGAAATGATGTCAAGTGCACAGCTACTGAAGCAGTGAGGAGTTTGTTGGAAAAGATAATCAGGAAGAATTTTAATTTACCTTTCAGAGTTACGAGTGTTCTTGTTCTTAAACAAGAAACTTTAAATTTAAAGGAATCACTTGCAATTCCTCAAGATGTTGCAGAAAGAGATGCTGCCACAGATACAGATTCCAGAGCATTGATTTGTACGTTAATCAGGTTAAGGATAATATCAAGCACCAGCTGAAGTGAGACTTCTTATATTGGCTGTGTTAAGAAAACCACTGTTGATGCATACAGCTCAACAGGCACCTTCCATTGTATGACTACACCCAGAATAGATTCGTTCTTGTGATTTGCCTGGAGTTAGCTTCAAAGCTTGAGCAGAAGGGAACACCCCGCCCCCCCCCGCCCCAAATAAATGATGACATGGAAGCAGGAGGGGGGCAGTGGGAGGCCACCAACCTGGCGGGGCTTTGCCTTGTCTAGAGGCAAACATGGGATCCGTGCTGGGGAGAAGGCTCAGCCATCCTGGCCCTTGGCAGCTAGCAACAGGCTGATTCTAAACCTACCTATTAGGCTGACAACAACTTTTCTTAGTTACAAATTACCTTCTGCCAACAAATTTAAGGCATTTCATCACTAATGATAAATATCTTCCTTATCTTCAAGAACCAGCTGGTTATTAATAAGGTTCCACATCTTGCCCCATAGAACCTGTTGTAGAAAACCCCCTCGCCCCCCACAGCACCAGTTGCTGCAATCCTTCATTTACATAAATCACGTCTCTTTCAGATTCCCTGTCCCTCTGATTTATGGTTTTAAGAAAAATAAACATGAGTTAAGGAAATAAGAGAAAGACTTAATGAGCCAACTTAGCAGCTTTGACCACATGCAAATACTGCAGCCAATTACTGCCTCTCTGCCAACCAATAGCAAGAACAAACACGCCATAGATATGCAACACTTTTCCTTCTCTTCAGAACCCAGGATACTATCCAAAACATCTAGGGATGTTCATGATTAACAGTTTTTTGGTGTCCTGTTAGCTCTTCTTTTCTCCAGATCTCAAATTAAAATCAAGGGCGCAATCTCCTTAAAAATTAATCTATCTCATTTGGCCCTTTCTTCACAGTGTAACATTCATTGTACAAACCCTAGGCCAGAGAGGACTTTTATCATCAGTACACTTTATTTAAACTTACGTCTAATTGCGCGGATCTGAAAGAAGCCCTGAGAATTGAAAATCTGGATGGGGAGCATTTATAAAAAAAGATTGAGCGAGTTTAACATGCATGACATCCCCCAGTCCAACACCATTACAACAACAGGTATCCTGACCCTACTTCAGAAGGTGTGGGCTCCAAAATACTCATGCGATATCATCAAATGTGTCTCCAAACTGGCAAAAAGCAAACAGTTCTAAGAAATACTAATTCCACGGGAAGTATGGACTAAGAAATGTCCAAAATGATAGTGGTTATATAAGCGATTGGATTAAGAATAATCTACAGTGATGTGTGCATATTTACAGAAGACTTGGAAGAACAGTGTTTCAAACAATCATCTGATGAAAAGTTAGTTGTTAAAGGAAACAATTCGCTGTACTAGGTTATATTCATGCTACCAAGAAGAAAAATGAGCAGTAAAAGAGATCAGGTATTAAACGTTGGCTGGAGTCCTGTTCTAAAGTAGGATCAGAGGCCCTCACGAGCACTTCCATTCAAGACTCAGCTCCTCCAGGAACACACTGAATTTAGTGGTGCCATTCAGCTTGAAGTCACCCCTATCACTAGGGACTTCTCTGCTGGTATTCCTCTGGGGATTTAACAGCCAACTGCATGTGAGATGGATTATTCTTCAATGCTTGACAGTTCACTAAAGGGAACACCTTTATCTTGTTTTGCATCTGTGCAGCCAAACCACGACGTAATTCTGTGTTGTTAAGGGAGGATGCAGTCAATACGAAGACATTTGCATTCCTCCCTACCTAAACATTCTGCCTTCTAATATCACTCTCATCCCACACAGGAGGAGGAAGGATTAGAAGGACACTAGACTGTTCAAAAACGTTCTCGTAATTTCATTGCTTTTCATGAAAAGCATGACAAGTCTTTCTATTAAAATTCACTGCGTCAAAACACTGATAGATTCAAGTGATATTTGATTAAGAAATCATGAAATCAACATCTGGAAGAAGAAATTTCCTGCCACGTATCTCTCACTGAGCAACTTTTCTTATGTTCTCAGGGGTTTTTGTTTGTTTGTTTTTGTTTTTTGCTATCAGTCAACAGCCACTATCCCACACCCTGCCCAAACAGAGCCAGACGAGGCCCATCAGGCCCCGCACTGTGGAACAACGCGTGCTCACCCAAAGAATGGCACTGTCAGATTGTATGTGTGTAGTGAGGCTTCTCCAGCTTCTGCCTATTTGTGTCCAGGGATTTTCTGAGATGAGGAGGGGGTGCACACACCCATGTGCAGCTCACAGCCCTCTCTATGAAGTCTAACAGCAAAACAAAACACCAGCTGCCCTTCCTCCCTACAGCATCCATCAAGCTCTCACATCTGCTAGAGCTCTGCTTTTCTGGACACCTTCCTAGCTGGCTTCTCACGCTTCCCACTTTACTCCTGGATATCATGAATTCCACTTGAACGCTCTTAACATGCCAAAACACTTACTATTTCAATAATGGGTTCTCCAGAACTTTTTTTTTTTAAATAATTATTATTATGAATGTAATGTTTCCAAACAACATTCTTGATTGTTAGACTCAAACAGTATTGCTGTGATAACCCTGTAAGAACCCTGTCTCCTCCTGCGTTACTGTTATCCTTACATTAGCTGGGAGATTTTGAGAAGAAACTGACTCTCAGAAGAATTTGGTGGAAACGAATCATTATTCACTGGGGCAAACTCAAAGCTAGCATCCCCTCTGGCCAGCCGATGGTTCAGGGGTTCACACCAACAGTTGGAGGCAGTGGCTTGCCAGGATACGTAGCTGTTCAAACTATACGTGATGGTATTTGTGATGCGTTTGAATCAAATTGTTCCTTTTCTGTGTTTTTTTGTAGTTACGCCAACAACAGTCACAGCTGGGAAAAGTGAATTGCAGCTTACATCTTCTGTACAGAAGGTGTATAAATATTTATCTGATTTACAGCTCTGAAAGAGGCAGTACTAAGATCTCCCGCTGCGTAGTATTGTGTCTGACACCTCTGTTGAACAGAATGTGTGCTCATAAAAGAGACTATTGCTATCACTTTTGAGCACTTTGTGACCAAAATGCTGGACCTATCAGTCAGCAGCACACACTACATGTAAATCAGCAGTCCCACAGCCTTGGCCACGGAGACCTCCTGACCAGACGAAACGCACCAGCTGAAGAAATTGGTAGGTTAATCTGTTATCATTATGCTATTATTTAATACACATTATTATTAAATATATAGTATACATTATCATTTGAATATACCACTGCTGCAAGAAGATGCAGAACCAGAGATCACTCCTGTGTGCTGTAGATAAGGGGCTGAACCCCAGAGATCCTCCCAGATAACCTTGAGCAGCACAAGTCAAATATGCAGCATAAAGTCCCTGTGAGTACTGTTTTCAGAGCAGGACTCTAAAGTTTCAGCCATAGCATGCAAAGCGTGAGACGGTTGTCATGAAAAACATTCCACGTTATAAACCACTATTCTGAAAGCACCAGAGGCTGGGCCAGGAATCCAAGCCCTGAGTGATATCAAGTGACTTATTATGCTATTTCCTTCTACCAAAGAAATTACATCTTGCGAGAAAAACCAAAACAGCTATCTGAAATTGAACAAATTCTATCTGGCAATTAAGCAGAAGGTAAAAGAGCAAACAGAGGCTGCAAGGAAAGATGGGTTGAGATTATCCTTTATACTGACACGCTGCTTCCCTCCTTGATGAGCTTGAGAAATATTGCTGTAATCATCGTATCATCATTTTTTTTTGCCTTCCAGTAATTATGTCACTGTATAATTGAAGCTCCTGAAATTGATGTAAGCACAAGTCCATAAAACATAATAAAAACCCACGGCTGGAACTTAAAGTAGTGAAAATCAGTCAAGAAATAAAAGCGCTGTTTTTCTTCCTTATCAGAATAATTGACAAGGTCTGAGGTAAGTTCTCCATCACCGGCTATCTTTTATCATGACGTTCTTCCACAAAGTCGAGGCACAGACTCAGGGAAGCCCTACAGCCTGAATGAGGAGGGGGACAGTCAAGCTGACTGCGACGATGCTCTGACTTCATTCGCTAAGAGTAGGTTAAGTACCTGGAAAAACAGTCTAAGTCAAATACCTTACTTTGCAACAGCTAAATATTTGAAAGTTACCATAGTACCTCAGTATTCCCAAGATGTAACACAAGAGGACAAGAGAAGAACTTCTGAAATACAGCCTCCAAATGTGGTCACCGCAACGCCAGCCGCTCTGCCCTGGCGGGGAGACAGCAGCTACCTTCTGCTGGAGCGCAAGATAACAAAAATCCCGGGACACAATGTCTCTCCCTCAGTGCCCCACTGAATTAGTTGGCTCTTGATCCGAGCCAATAGCAAGCAGAGAAGTATGAACTGACAAACTGACCATCCCCAACCAGCAAGCAGCTCTCCTTGAGGATGTATGAGGGAAAGGCACCTTCAGACCAGGCAGAAAAAGCCCAGAGAGGACCACAGCGCTCATCCAACCTCTCAGTGCACGCACCAGGAAGGACACGATGCTGAGAAACTCAAGCCTGATAGATTTCCCACCGCTGAGCCAGGACATGGATGGCTGGAGGAAGAAAATATTCCTTTGCCTCTCAAAGAACGTATTACATAAAGCGTCTAGAATAGTCAGATGTTCCTGTATGTTTCACTGTGACAACGGAACCTGTGGATAAGGCGTCAGTACCACAGGCACAGCAGAACACAGCGCATCCCTGGAGAAACCTCTCTTCAGACAGGTTTTCAGGCAGCACCCAGAGGATGAGCAGGGTGCACGACATGCTGAAGGCACAGCTCCATCAGCAGCCTCACCTTCTGCAAGATACAGGCTCACCAGTGAAGAAAGCAGCTCAGCTCTCAGCGGAACGCAGACTAATGGGTTGGGAATGGTGAACCATAAAAACGATCAGCATGCACATCTCAGTCCTAACAAACCAATATGTACAGAGCCTGTAAAGTCTCCTCAGAGAGCATCAGTTATACCACTCGTCTGATTTACATTTTTCAAGGAAATAATTGAAGCTGTTCAGCTTGCTCCAAAGGCCCAATGGGAAGGAGAAAATCCTCAAGATACCTATGTGGCAGCTTTGCAGCAGCATGAGACTAAACAAATGGAAAAACCTAAAATAGCTTGCGACAGTTTATCATTAATCAGTAGGAATTACTTGGCAGAATTCAGTATCTTTCAGTGCAACTTTATGGCACCTTTCCCAAAGAACTAATACAAACACGAGCACATAGCAAGAGATTCAGGGAATAGGGGAAAAGGGATGTCATCGCTGATTAAGTTGCTGATGGCAAGAAACAAAAAATAACACTACATAGGGCAGCACCTGTGTGGCTGAAAAACATGACTGGCATGTTCCAGCTAATTCACTTGGCAAAGTTAAATTCACCACAGAAGGATCATAATCGTACTACAAAACACTGAAGCCTTCTGCATTGCCTCCCTGCAGTCAGACACCATTTCTGCAGCAGTTTTATTTACTTCACCGTTTGCCCAGCATAGAGAAAATTCTTGGAACTCTTCCTCTTACAAAATTGCTCACATATTCACAAAAGACCATTCGTGTAGAACGTACGAAGGTATGAGGGTAAGAGAGAGACGTATTATCTTTGTTTAGAGCCAGTGATAAAATTGTAAAACTACAAAGCTTCCAGCCCAGGTAACCTGCATCAGGCCTACAAAGAAGCCCTTGTGCTGGCAGATCCCAGCAAGGGATCTAAGCACCAAACTATTCCATTTTTCCAACTATATGAAATAGTCTAATACTAAATATAATTCACTCATAGGGATTTAGTGATCCAAACTTACAGCCATCAACACAGCTTTCCTGAACTCTGATTTGGACTCTTGAATAGATATCAAAGAACTTTTGCTTTGACCTTCAGTGTTGGTTCTCAGAGGCTATGTGGACTGCAGCAGACCCCTTTACTGTATATGGATATACATATAATGTTTTAGTTCCCACTTACGATGATCTGTTGCATAAGGCAGTTTTGCAGTTACACGTGCCAATATACACATAGCTCATTTACTCATTTCATGCATATTTAAAAGGAAGAGACACGTTCTAATGAGTTTCAAACCATCATTCCAGTTGTTATTAAACAGGCAAGATAAGAAATTCCATAAATGACCAGACTGAAAACCTGGCATTTTCATGTCTAAAACCACATAACTTCAGACAGAGAAGGTAGCTACAATCAGTAAAAAGAATCAGGCCAAAATAGTTCAAAACAGTTCCCACCCTGCTGGAATCACCCTCATTACTTTTGTGCAAGCAATATACAATAGTCTTTATATTCTTAAGAAGAATTTGAAAACTAAGTGTCTGGGAAGCAAACTGTGGCAGTTCTGTCATGCTCACACATACAAACCCAAGTTACAAGTGCTGACTGTATCTTCACATTTCCCAGAGTTTACATCTCTAGAAGAGTAATAACTTTTCTCGCATAAAAGTTTTAAAAGATAAACCTGCAAACAAAATGAAATCATTCTGATGCTTGAAAGGACTTTGACCTTGATTAGTGAAAGAAAAAAAAAAAAAACAGAGAGGGCTTAGTGGACATTAAAATGAAAAACAGATTATCTCACATTTGCATTGCTCCGGTTACTTTGCGCATTCTTCAGTCGTTTGAGGATGGGTATTACTACAAGATCTGGAGCTGTGTCAGGATGAGCTTTCCACGGACTGAGGACCCACAAAGTAAAAAGGGTTCATCATTACAAAAGCTTTGTGAATGGCACTTGCGAAATAACAAGAGCAATTGCGAATTCCTAATCAGAGCCATCCAGTGCCACAGCATGAAGACCAGATATCAAAAGTAACCTCTAACGACTGCACTTTGAATCAGCCTTGTTGTCAAACTTCACGCAGCGATGACAAAGGTCATTCCACGTGAAGAGTCATGTTTCAATATTTCAGGTACTGCTCCTTCCAAGCACTGTAATAGATAAATATTTTAATCCATAGCAGCGTAAACCACAGTTTAACTAATCTGAGTTGTAGGAAATTCTCTATTCTCTGTTTAGGCCCTAACTTTAGTGAAGAAAAAAAGCAATCAGCGCGCTCTGTCACATCACAAACACTGAACTGACCTTCCATTGCTCCCTGGGAAGCAGCCTCACCACCACGATGTCACCATTCAGGGCTCTGTTGCGAGCAACCACTCCATCAATAAAGATATCGCGAGTCCCATCCTAGTCAAAGAGGAAAAAAAATAAACATCGGACCAAAGCATATTAAGTTACAGTTGTTATGAGGTTTAAAATACTGTCATCAAAGAGACACACCCGAGTGAGACAAACATCCTGCAGTCGTGCACAGAAGTGAAATGGATTCACCACATGCCCTTCAATATGCAGCATCTTTCAGCAAATAAGCTCTTTGTATGCATGTGCCAGCACAGTAGTTGCACAGTATTTATCCAAGGCAGAGCCAAGCCCTCCAAATACATTGTCTGCAAACTCTGCCCAGTTCCTCTACAGTTACTTTTGGGAATGGGTAGAGAGCTCCCTGCAGCCACAGTTCTCCACGTATTAAGTTCCCAGTTGAAGCACCGTAAAAGCTATTGTTCAGATCACGTTTAGAAGGCAGTCTGTGCAAAGTGCCCTGCGCAGAGCTGTCTGCTGCTGTCCTGCAGGAGGTGGGAAAGCAGGGCCAGAAGGACCAGCAGCATCGGGACTGTCAAGGCAGTCTGTGGAGGTGGCCTGGACAGAGGCTGGGGATGCAGTTCCTTTGAATGAAGAAACACCGTATATTCCACACTTGACACAACTGATGTTAGAACAAATTCAGAAAGAAATGGTGACTACAGAAGCCAACTGCAAGCATGAAGATCATCTACGGTAGCAGACGTGTTAGGACATCTTTTCTCAATACTCTTTGTTAACATCCTTGCACAAGAGCTTCTACTAATTGTAGACACTATGATTATGCACCCCAGACACGTTTGGCATTCTGCTAATCTAGATTTGGAGCAGAAGATTTTCTTAATGGGGTGAATAAAGACAAAGTTTTCTGAAGATGCCAACGCAGATATTTTAGCTTTTAAGGGATTGCCAATTTTGTCCTTATTTTTGTCTAATTAGTTGTAGAAATGAAAGCAGCAAGAGTGCTATCTCCCCACAATTTGGTACATGAAGAATTCCATGAATCTGTTTACAATACCATGAACATGTCAAACAATGTGAGCATTTAGTTTCAACATGAGCAGCGAAGATAGTTTTTCAACAGAGAGCTATCTTCTCATCATTCTGAAGTACAAAAAAAAGAGGATGAATTCCTTTAGATTGGAACTTCGTTGTCTTTCAATGAAAAAACTGCCTTGCAAAAATTAAAACCTCAATCACAACGTTAGTGGCTTCTCAGATACGCGCTCCTGAATCTCAGATGCTTGAGTAAATCCAATCAGAACTACCAGTACAATCAGTCTCCAAGAAAAACTTTTTATAACCTGAAAACACGAGGCCTTAATATCACATAAATATCTTACTCTGCTTAGATACCAAAACAATGAAACGACAGAACCCTGCCGTGATGTGAAACTAAGGCCGTCCTCCAAGAGACCAAATTACTCTTAGAAAGAAAAGCAGCAGCAGCTCAACAGCTGTGTGAAAGCTGCCTCCCATGACAAGATGCAGAAAAATTGCAAAGCCTCTTGGACCAACATAATTCAAATTGGAAGCTGTTCTTTTCAAAAAGCCAGATTTTTTACACATGGTCTTTTTCCTCATTCCTCCCCACCCTCTCCCTTCTGCCTGAGCTCTTCACCTAAATCCACCACTTTATCAGAGTCATTCTTTTAAGGAAAATGCCTTTTTTTTTTTTTGTCTGTACACACAGCTGCTCTATGCTGCGGGACACAAGCTGGCATTCAGGACAATTTGTTTATTCTGCGCTTTTTTCCTGCCTTCCTTCTCCCCGAGGTTTCTAAGGGAAAGGCTCTGGGCCTTGCAGCAAAGACACAGACAGACAGTACATTCGCAGCAAGAAACACACTGGGACTTCTGGCGTTAAAAGGTGAACAGCTGTTGCATTTGAACTCCATGAAGCCGTAGCCAAGTTGAGAGCTGCAAGCAGAGGGGATGGTGCCCTAGCCAGCAGCAGGGGAGATGGGGTGATTCTTCACAGCTGTAGCTCTTGCAGCATCTGGTAATGATAGGAAGTCCTGCAGAACACTAAGGTTGCAAACCCTCCTGCTGCCCTCAGTGGCAAACACAGTTATATGAAAGAAAAGTTCCTAAAGCATCTACCATCTATCAGAGCAAGGACAGTGCTCACACCAGAGCCATCTTCACCCAGGCGCTGATTCTGCTTGTTATTACGGACAAGGCTGGTTCTAGGACTCAGCCCCACAAAGGGAAGCAAAGTAGAAAGGTAAGTGAGATAACCTCAGCTAACTCTCCCTTTCAGAGCAGCAAGCAATATACTGCACAGGGCACCAGGGATGATCAGAGGTAGAGCTTCACAACTAACAAAACTCATGTCAGTAGCTAGATTTTACGTGTAACCTTGTACTTTGTAATTTCCAAGAAGAAAGGATCACAGTCCCTTTCTCCCTTACACACTCAGTGTACTCTACTGAGCTACCAAAGAGCTACTCCATACTTCTTCCTCTAATTCATAGCAAGAATCTGCTTCACGCACCCCTGAGCTTCAACCATGCCAGTCTCCTGTAACACAGAGGGCTGTGAAACATCATCCCCAATGAACAAAGTGAACTGACACTGCGCACATTTCAAGGCTTTCAATCCAAGCTCCAACGCATCAGCGCTGTCAGTAGCAGAGACAAGTGCGTCAGTGTTTCTCTGCCTTTCCCCTGCAGCAACAAAACATTTCAATACGAAACTCTCTCACTGATAGTAACATTTTTGGCCAAGTCAGTTCCACATAAAAAGCTTTAGCTGTTGCGAGAACCCCTCTTCTCAATCGACATAAAGAAAGACGAGAGAAGAGGCACAAAGGAGCCCCACGTGATAGAAACACATCCTAAGCCAACCAATATCCAGCTAGTGCAAAAGCGGGCACATGAAAAGGAATCATGCGTATTATTTCTGGAATGACTTTTCAAATTAGCTCATGCAGCAGATCGAAAACGGAGAGCATATTTGTTTAGGGAAGATTAACTTAAATCAGTGGAAAATCTATAAAACCTTTGCAGCCATAAACCAGGGGTTTACAATTACTCTATGTGGTGGTCCTCAAGCCTGAGTTCAGCTGGCTTCTGTGGGACCCAGCGGTATCCCCAGTTTCAGCACAAGCTAAGTCAGTTGTTCTTTGAAGGATAAAAAAGCAAGATTTGTTTGGGAGTATCTGATTTAAAAGTAAATCCAGATCGTGTTCATTTATCCCAACTCGCTCACCTCTGAGTGACCTTTCATACACAGCATAACTCCTATCTTAATGCACCTTCACTTATGAACTTTAAAGCATTTTAAAATTACACTTACTGGAGATGGAATGAAGGCTTCATGGTACTTCTTAGGATTTATTCTCAAGGGTCCCTTAAATAGAAAAAAAAAAGAAGACAGAGAAAGATTACGCCTGAATCTTATTAATTTTATATAACATCAGTTAAATTAGAGCTGTGGGTAATATATCTGCTGTGAAACATGAGAGATACATCTATATTTCCATTATACATTTTAAGTCTTGACAACTTCGCATCCAAGCAATTTCTAGCCAAAAGGCAGCTTCATGTTAGGCTTAAGCTGATCTACTGCAGTCTGTCATGGAGGAGATGTTGAATCATTGCTTGTTGCTGCTACTGGATGAACTACGGATACAAGCACTCCTGTTCCCTTCACACATTTCCTGCTGAGCATCCACTAGCTTCATTAAAAAAAAGACAGACAATTGAAACAATTTATTTTGCTCTGCTGTGGAAAAGGGGAGTGTTAGCTTTGCTTAGTTTAGAGAACAGGAGGAAGAAGGAAAAGCTGACCTGCTGAGGTTGCATGGATTTGCAAATGTGATTCCATCCTAAGAGGGTCCCAGGAACTGGGGTTCAGGTGGCAGCAGTTAAAGCTGACAGCACTTGATTCTTATGGAAACACAGCCCTGTTAACTAGCTATCCGCTTTAACGCAGGTGTTTGCCCCATGCTGAAAATTTTAAACTTTCTCAATTTGGGTATTTGAAATAACGCTGGCCAATTTGTTACACGGGTTCCATCTGTTTGCACTTCTGCCTTAAGCAATCATAGGAACCTCTCACAGGGATTGCTTCCTTAAAAATTTACTGCAGCATATAATTCTTTTATGTACTCTGGGAAACACTCAGACAAGAGGAAAATAAAGCTGATTACATGCGGAAGTTTTGCTGCCTTGAGGAAGAATGTGCAGATTTATGAAGGTTTTCCATTGTTTTTATTTGTTTAAGCCTGGGAACACTAGCACCACATATCCTATATTCCTTAGGCATTACCTGATTACTTTGCTGTGACACCTTGTGTTGTGCCTTCCGCAAGTAATATGAATGAGCACGCTAGCCACATGGCTAGCACAACCAGGGACAACAGAAAGAAAAGCATGGGGATACTTCATAGAAAACTCTCAAGGGTCTTTTCCCCACTTATTTCCCAGAACCAGCCATCAAAATTAACAGACCATTAGTAAAGGAAGCTGCTACAGAGAGAAAGGAAAAAAAAAAATTGTGGGCGATGATTGCTCCACTTGACAATAAGTCAAATAATTCTCATACCCAGGATCTGCTCAACAGCACAAAGCAGAAGAAGGGCTATCTTGTGTTGCTCTGGAGAGCCCTGCTGAACAGTCTGGGACAGCTGTCAATCAGGCAGGTGCAGATGCCCATCCTGAGCGTGAAAAATCCCCTTTTGTGCCCACGGCCCAGGAGGCGCCGAAGTGGCGACGTGTGCATGGACACCCAGCTCAGGCAAACACACAGCCGAGTGTTACCATGCTCACAGCGTAACGGGTTTCTCTGCATTTTACATGCACTACCTAATTATGATCAGCATTAGAATGCTTACGTCAAGTAGCATTAAAATACTTCGGTTCTTTCCTTAAAGCGAGGAACTCCCAAAGTTTATCTTAGAAAGCAGATGGGCCCTATTATCTGTGCCTATGAAAATCCTATTTACAATGTTGTACATTTCACGCTGTGATATCATATCTGGAACCGGTCACTCTCCCCATCTGCAGCGAACAACTGTTCTCATATGTGTATTAGGGGGTGAGGATCTGGCTGCAGAGTCTCATGATGTCACACAAGTGTTGTATTATTTTACAATACCTCACAAATAATAGCTGCTATATTTATCAGTATTATTATGGCAGTAGAGCCTTTGTTTTGAAAAAGAAGATAGAGGTTTGGAGGAAGGTTTCTAAAACACTTTCTGATGATTCAAGTGGGCTTTGCACAGACTAGCCAAAAAAGTTTCTGACTTTATTAAACTTCTCCAGCAAGATACAAAAAAAGTTATCATTTCTCAAGTTCCTCCACTAGAACCAGACAGGAATACTCAGATTATACTTCAAGGATCTCAAATCAAGCACTTTGCAACAGTTATCGTAACACCTACGCCTCACTTGGTCTGTACGTGTCAAACAAAAGGTCAGGATTCAAGCACCTGCCTGCTTTCAGCCACCTTTGAGAAGACAGCCCATGAAAAGCAGGGGATCCCCAGCCTTCATGCACACAAAGGAACAGCTCTCCAAAGAAAAACACCCTCCAGGTGGCAAAGCAGGCTGAGTGCCTGCGCGCTGTGCGCTCTCGCTCCGCCTGACCCCAGCAGCCCTGCAGGGAGGGTCTGAGAGACGCCAGAGGCGTGGGGCAGACATGAGGTTCTGGCCGGTGCTTCACAAGATGATCATGGTCCTTTGGGTCAACGCTCCTTAACACATAACCTGACTTCATCTGCTGTGTATGGCCAACACCATCCAGTTACGTAACCATGTAGAAGTTATTCAATCTTGTTTGCCTTCAGCCTCTGATTCCAATCAACCTGATACGTTTGGTGTTTGCTCACTGCAGACAGCTTTATGGGTGTGGAAGCGGGAAGTCTGCACTCTCAAGCACCTGTGCTCGGATCCTTTATCTTGTGGAAAGACACTTCTGCACACGTCCCTTGATTAAATGAATCCAGGAATCCTGCAGGGCACACTTCTCCACGCTACTTACTGAAAACTGAATTATGCCAGATACAGTACCAGAAGTCATTAAGACTATTACTACTGACAGACATCAACGCCCATCAAGATACACTTTTGTCCTTCCTGATCTAGGACTGTTTAATCTTCATTGCACTCATGTTTCATCTAAGAGATCTTCCACATTTGCCAGCAGTTTGGGCTTTCAGGCATATTTAGTTGCACTGTTCCATTGCCAGAGCCCCACAGCATCCTCAGAGTTCACAGCAGGGTCTCTCCTCTCTACCAGATCTCACGTTTTCGTGCCACCCACGTCCAGCATTTCCCTGGACAATCTTGGAACTCTCCCACTCAGATCCACGCTTCTGACCAGCTACCTCTCAAGTCTCAAACTGAAAGAAGAGAGATTTAGACCAGATATAAGGAAAAAAAGTTTTTTACACCAAGGGTGGCAAGGCATTGGCACAGGCTGCCCATAGAGGTGGTAGATGCCCCGTCCCTGGAGATACCTAAGGTCAGGCTGGATGGGGCTCTGAGCACCTGGAGCTGTAGGTGACCCTGTTCAGCACAGAGAGTTGGACCAGATGGCCTTTAAGGGACCCTTCCAACTCAAACAATTCTATGATTCCAAGTTTGCTCAGGACCATCAGATTCAGACTAGTATGTATTTTCTCCTCTTCTGCAGGTTCTTACTGAGCATTTTTGCAGGCCACTAATGCTCTGCATTAAGAGATTAACACAACACATATTTGATGACCGTGTCTCTTGCCACTATACAGAGCAGTGCTTAATATTAGTTCACTCACTGAAGTCGCTTTCAGGATCTCACCTATCCTGCTTGAAGCTGCAATGATGAATGGTCTTGATGAGATCATGAGTATGAGTGAGTCAAAAATGAGAGATACTGAGCTGAGATGCTTATGATCTGACACTCAGCCCTGAATGATTAAATCCAGATTGTACAGCCTGAGCTGTTTCCCTGAGACATGGGACTGGGTGAAAGGAAAACAGCTACAGCCTAAGAAAGCACGTCTGACTCTTTCAGTCACATAGCACATGACCCGGAGTAGACACTACGCACTTACAAGACTGAAGGTTTGTTTTGCCAGATAGCATGCAATCACAGGCCTCCTGAGAGTTGGCATTTCCATGGAGTTCCCAGGTAGTGGCCATAGTCTGATGTGCCTCATCTGCAGCTGCAGTCGACCTCACCAAGAGTCTACACACTCTGCACTTAATGCTATCAGACAAAAAAGGTAGGTGATCCCAACTGCAGCTTTGATGTATTGATGAAAATATCACAACCTTATCCAGCATTACAACACAAATTCAACAGCAATGCACCGGTGGGTGTTCAGGTAGATGATGCCTCAATGTGAGTGACTGGAATGCCCTCAATGACTTCCACCTGCCTTTCCCCCAGCCATTCTGACCTCACTGGGATGCTGGGTGTGTCCTCTGCATCACACCACGATGAGGACTGCATTACAGCTGCTGTTGTATGACATTCTCCTTTTCTGCACCTCAGTGAACCTCAGCCCTGCTTGCTTTTACATACAACTCCTTCCACAATCCAGTTACCCACACAAGTGGCAGGTCCACCCCTACACTGTGCTAGATATTGGAAGAATTGCTGCCTATATACAGCTCCAATTTTGCTGCTGCAAATAGAAGCATGAAGTCCAACTTTTGATGGGCCTAGAATGTGTAAAATCTGAACATGCTACCTGTTTGAGGCAAATAACTACAAAGACACAGGCAGCTGATTTTCTGCACTGTGCTGGGTTCTTCCACTCCATCTAGTATCTGTGCCTTATTTCTGTAAGCCATGCTGTCATCAGAGGTTGGGTCAGCCCTATGACCTTAGGGGAGTGCAAAGAAAATTATGCAAGTAAATCAAGTTCCAGCACCACGAGCTGGCCGTTTGATATTAATTTGTAGTTTATAACACTTTACTGTAATGCCTTCGTAGGCACAGCTCTGCGAGACTTCAGGGACCACATCATTACCAGCATCTCTCCTATGTTGTTTTTTTTTGGGGGGGGGGGGGGAAGGAGACTTCTGGGAAGAGTTTATGGAGATAAATTAAAAGGAGATGAGTACATCTGGATGAGAAGGCACTTGCACCTCATTGCTGAGAACTAACATCTGTCTTTGCAAAGAATTTTAGCAAGAAGCATCTTGCTAAGGGCATTCCTTTTCACTTACACTGACAAAGAAAGAGGCTGCCAGCACCTGCTGTGTTTCTGATTGTCACTAGTAAAAGTAACTAAGACTCCACGAAAGTCACAGTCGTGGCTAGCAGACCATGCAACCCTGCAATTCATCGTGATTATGGATCAGGAATTTTACAGTCCAACCAAAAACTGCACTGTAGCTGGCTATAAAAAGTTTCATTCCGTTTCTAGAACCTCCAGAGAAAGCATTTACAAGTCATACATCAATTCCCTGTCATGTAATTAACTGAGATTGACTTTGAACAACTGCCTGTGATTTCCACAGACTTATCACAACAGCATTTTATGTTCCAGGCACCTGAATTAGCTCTCCTCTTTTCAGTCCTGCTGAAACATCTTCCTTTGACATGTAAGCTTCAAATATACTCTTCTTCTTCCCTCGAGCAGGCTTATTTCGATTCTTTCTGTCGCCTGATGTCAGGACAGCAGCATAGGATCCTCCTGCAAACAGAAATTAGTAAGTGTTATCTTGCCCACCAAATTTGTCTATGTATCTATGCAAGTGCAGCTGTACAGAGGCTCTGTACTGGAAGCTGAACTTTCGGGAAGAGTTTGCCTAGAAATACTGGCATCCAGTCTCAGAGCACTGAAAATCCTGGAATGATCATATTTTACAAATAATTAACAGTTTTTACAGCTCATTTTAGAGCTAAGACCATTCATCCCAGCCCATCTTTTAATAGCACTTAGCACATGCTTCGAGGCAGCTTATTCCTGAAGCGTGTACGTGCTCTGCTTTAATACCTCTGGGAGTTCCCAGTTGTCTAGGATTTATTCTGCTGTCTGAATTGCTCATTGTTTCTGTCTGCGATTCAGAAAGTTGTCTCTTCCTATCGAAGTTCTGGGGAGCTCTCGCGGATTCCGAGTTGTTTCTGGTCCTTGCAAACCCTCTCTTTTCTGCACCTGAAATCAAACACAAGTTTGAAATAGCAGGAGAGTGAGGAAGGACCTCAGTGCCAGCTCACGGTCCTGGTGAAACTCATGGTCTGCAGTGCCTCAATACCAGTCACAACTGTGAGTCATGCTCTTTATCCAAAAGAAATGATGTCTTCATTAGCTCATTTGTAATCTGCTGGCTCTTCGTGCCTCCTAATCCACCACTAACTTACTTTAGCATAAACGGAACTCTGGAAATTACGATCCTAAAGCTGGATACAACCCTTCCAAAATCCTGGGAAATTCATTAGAGCATATAAAATGTGAAATTGTTAAATGGTTTCCAAAGCCCCTAGCTCCACCCCATTAAGCCCCCAAATAAATAGTGAGAAAATGTAACTTCCCTGCAACTTGCACTTCAAATAAAGTAGTTCAGGGACAAAGGAAAAAAAAAATCACAACAACCCACCCTGGGCTAATTAACTTCAGAGCTACCAGAGGGAGCATTGCACACAATGACACTGCCAAGAAATGCCAAGGCTCCAAATGCCCAGCCTGCTCAGAATAGGTCACGATCATACAAAAATATTCTGCAAAGACTCACCCCTTCCTTCCCTGCCATCACCTCAGACCCTTCCCTACAGCCAGGAGAGCAAGCAGCAGCTTCCAAAGCGTATGCCAACGCTGTTCCACGGATCAGCACATTGGAATGCAACCCAGCGCCGTGCAGCTGCCCTCTTGGCCCTCCACCTGGATACTGAACATGTCATCACAGCTTTGCCTTCCAGCCCCTCCTGGCTACGCTCCCTGGGTCCAAGCTTGTACCTGCAAGTCAGAAAACGTGCAATGCCAACTTATTTGCTACGGGGCTATCCAAGTTACAAGGTAATTTAAAAAAAAAAAATAAGTACAATACCCTTCACAAACTAAATTGGAAATTGGATTATGGAATTAAGCTGAAGCAGTGGGAAGAAAGGGAGGAGTCCAAGGGAAGCTACAGCTGCAAAACAACAAGCACAACTGCAGATTGAGATTTCACCAGATGCGGAAGAGGTAATGCTACCTGTATGGACCCAATTGTAAGGAACAAAAATTACCTGATTTGCAAATGCCTATCTGATTTGCAAATGCCCTAAGGGTCAAAAGATTAAGTTCAATAACAAGACACTTAAAATATGGGCTACAGATCTGAGCAGCAAAACATTCGAACTGGCAGCACCACTGGTCCTGGAGAAGTTGTTCAGACATTTTCAAGAAGGAATTTTACCTAGATTGCAACAAGAGAAGTGGGATCTTAGGAAAGCTATTTAAAAAGAGAGGTGCGAGGCTGATCGCCAGAGAGGTCATGCCATCTGCCTCGCCGCAGGTTCTTAAAAATAGGTGCGACAGATGTCTGTCAGAGCTGCTCTAGGAGTAGTTTTTTCCTTGAGGTAGTGCAATGGATTACACGAGCTCTTAAGGTCCTCTAAAGCCCTCGTTTCTATGGCAGCAAGTCACAGAAAATACTACTATGAATTAAAGAGCTTGGGATAAAAAGGAGGCTAGATCTTAACATGTAATTAAGCTGGAAAAAAAGCAGAAAATTAAAATGCAGGAAAGAGAGCACAACTGTCTAGTAAGTCTGGAAGCGAGCTGAGAGCCAGAATTGGCCATGGTGGAGCAGAGCTGCCCAAGCACTCACCATGGCTGTTATGTCAGCAAGTCCTGGGCCACGACTGCCTAAAATCGCGCACAGCAACAGCAGCAGGGGAGAAGCACCTTCCATGCAAGCCAGATATCAGAGGCATTCACACACTTGAACACTTAAGCCTTCGCTTTGCTCTCCAGCGGTCTTTTTCATCCGCTCAGACTTGGACACAAATTCAGAGAAACAATTTACTCAAATGAACAAAGTGTGCTTCAACGTAGCTGGCTTGCAAGCCAGCCTACACACAGACACTCTGGATAAATGTCTGACCGTGTTGACCTTGACAGTTCTGGCTAAACAAAACCACTGCTGTTATAAAGCCACAGACAACTGTCACAATTAGCACTCAACTGGAACGCGTCTGATTCTGCATGAGTGTAATTTCTTGAGTTTCTCTTTTTAAGGGAAAGAGAAAACCAAAGGTTGCCATCTGTTTCAGCTAGACTCAGCATTTGCCTCTTCTACACACCTGTCCCTCAAAACGGGAAGACAGAAACGTTTCCCATAAGCTTTCCTGCTGCCTTTGTTGATCAGCATTAATACTCTGATGGACAAACAGACAATATTCTGTAAAGCAAACCACAACTTGTCAAAACTCTATAATTAGCATGGGGTATATTCAGAATACCCTTTCTGATGTAACTGCAATCACAGAATTCTTTTAAACTCTACTCCAACAGCAGGTGTGGCAGGAGTTTTCATTTTCTTATGTTGTTACATTTGCATGATTTGTAAGATGAAATCTTTTAGGATAAGGAGCAACTTGCAGATGTCACACTGAGTATAATGTATTCTAGGCATTAAAATACTCAATGACTTAATAAATAAAATGAAAAAAATAACACCTGCAGCAGAAGGGAGACTGAAGTGCAGTGCGAAAAAAAAGAAGCAAGCAGATTCCCAGAATAATTGATCTGCCTTACAGTAAGAAAGAAGGTTAGATGTTTTAAATCAGTTTATTTCAACATAATTCACAGAAAACCACTATAGTTTATATTTGGAAAACTACTGCATTTTATTAAACTTATATCTATTAGTCAGTTGATCAACTAGATGGACAACTAAATCAACAAATATGGTCAACTAATCATGAACTTAGCAAGGCCAAAGTCTTAATTTTTGTACTAATATTTGCATATTGGACTATATAAGAAAGGACCAAGATCCTAAATTTGATTTACCAAAAATAAAACATTTCCAATTGCTCACTAACATGTGACAAGCTATTTGGTTCCTACCAGCAGAGAAGGAACGTACTTCTTACTGAATTGTCATTAGCATGCGTGTGACTCCTCGGACACCACGGAGTCATAGGACGGCTCAGGTTGGAAAGACCTCAAAGATCATCTAGTTCAACACTCCCGCCATGGGCTGGGTTGCCAATAACTCAATCATGCACCAGCTCAGGCTGACCCGGGCACCATGCAACCTGGCCCTGCACACCTCTCCGCTCCCTCTCCCATCTAAGGACATCTACCAGATCACTTGGAACTTTAACCTGCAGCTGAGCTTCCAGCTGTGTCCCCATCTGGCTAGTTGGTACCTAACCCAGATCCCCTGGTGCAGGCAGAACCACAGCAACTGCGTGCTACCTGGGCACTGCCCTGTAGCTCGAGGGATCTCACCCCACTGATAGCCACCCCAACATACAAAGCTCCTTTTCTTCAAAAGGATGAAGAAAACGTTGAAAGGAACTATGACTCTATTGTTATGAACTTTTTCAACACCAAATACTTCCATCTACTAATTACCATTATCAGCTCACAACTAAGCATCAGACCTTCCACTGGCTCTGCTAAGGGGATTTTTCCCATTGCTTCACATCATTAGATCATGATCTAGATGTGCAAAGGAATCTTTCAAATACCACTGCTTATCCAGTTAGTATAAGCATGAGGAGAAACAGAAGCATATCCCCAGAACTGATAAAATGCAATAGAACAATTTGTTATCAGCTAATGAGACACTCTCAACACATGGTTACTAAATATTTGTCCGTATTCCCACAATGTTTCACTTTATTGCTGACACATTTCAATGACTTAAGCCAATTTCCTTCAAACCTTCCAAGAGGTTCCTTGACATTTAGTTCTTCAAGACAGTCCAGCTACGCACTTACTAAACCACTGAGGATACACCCAGAGGCCAGAAGGCACGGCAGCTACCAGCCCATGAATAACCCATCCCAAGTGAAGCCATTGTCAGCTTGGGGGATGCAGTTTCTGGCCAGCAACTCCAGCCAGGCACATACCTAATGTTGATGTGGTTGTACCAGGCAACTGGCTCATTTGTTTCTCCAAAGTCAAATGAACTCTACTAACAGAAGCATACTTTGCCAGTACAAGCTGCGCTAACATCAGGGAGGTTTTGCTAGGATCCCCACGTCTTCCCCTTTCACAGGCTAAAACAGGCCATGTACAAGCTATGTGATATATTCTGCTGCTCGGGAGCTTCTGAAAATTTCATCTCAAAAGTCAAAAGCTGAAACCGTTGTTATATTGTTTTTAATTCCTAATGCACCAGCGACATCCAGTATGTGCCATATTACAGAAGTGACTAACAAGAACTCCAAGCACTTAAGTGACTAATATCTAGGATCAAGTTACTGCACACAGGCAAAAACAACAAACACCAATGAAACTATCTCAAATGTGAGCAATGACAATAAAAAGCTGGTCGTAGACAGGTCACAACTAACTAGCTATTTATGTTTTCAAAAATATTTTGCGGATTTCAGAGATTAAATGTCCCACTACTGGTAACAGCCAAGTACTTTTTCGGTTCTATTTTGTTTTAGAAGGAAAAACACAGACAGCTGCTGGTGTAGCTGTTCAGCGAAAGAGTTCTGTACCAGGAAGAAAAAGGATACTCCTTGGAAGATAGCTCAAGCAGAATTCTGTGCTCATGGCTCAGGAACACAAGCAGGACCAAAGCCCATCTCCCGTGCTCCCTGTGAGCTCAGCTCCATGGCAGCCTGTGCTGGGAGCTTCAGCAGGAATCCCGTGAGCTCAGAACTCAGGGCCTCAAAACAGAAACGTCTCAAATGCATTTTACAGTATCTTGAAGCAAACAGGTTAAATAAAGTAGATGGCTTGAGATTAAAGACAAAGCAATTGGGAGAAATAAGGATGTCACAGGAAAGAATTCATTAGAAATTTAGGAGTGGAAAGGCAAGACTTAGAGATATGTTATCAGTTCGTTAAGGTTTCATTGCAGCAAAGAGATAAGTCTGGCAGGCAGCATTTCAGATGTTCAGTCTGTGGTCTAAGAGAAAGTCTGAGAGCACGTTCTCCTTATCACAAGAAAATAAGATTCTTCTCTGATGAAACAAACTCAAATAATCCTTGACTGAAGGTTCTGCCACACCCCTGCACTGTACCACAACCCCAAAAATCCAGGAATGCACTACAGAGCTACAGGCTGCTCATAGAATCATAGAACTGTTTGAGTTGGAAGGGACCCTTAAAGCCCATTTGGTCCAACCCCTTCCAATGAACAGGGACACTACAGCTCCATCAGGTGCTCAGAGCCCTGTCCATCCTGACTTTGGGTGTCTCCAGACACGGGGCATCCACCATCTCTCTGGCAACCTGTGCCAGTGCCTCACCACCCTTAGCGTAAAATACTCTTCCTACAACGTGACTGAGGAACCTACTCAGAAAGAACTAAGGACTCAGGTGATTTAAAATTACCTTAACAATTTAAAAAGTAGGGCAAATTTCCAGGAAGAGGAGCATCATGGCAGAAGGACAGTGACATCACAGCACTGTAGGGATTTAGGCAGATGGCAGATTGCGTAATTAAGTTTAAAGTTAATTAAACAGTCATTCAAAGAGGAGAAACAACGCAGACCTACATTTCAATGTGTGGGCTCATCCAAAATGTAAATTATATGCAAATACCCTGAGCTGAGCGGAAGATGTACTGAAATTCAGCTACAGGCCTAGCTCCCGTGCCCACCAGCTTCCCCTAATCGACCCATTAGGATAGGCCATCAGGGCCCAGCACAGCACAAACCCGGGATATAAACTTCCATAGCCTAGACAAATCAAAGCAAGACAGCACTTAAAGCAAAAGCCTTCCCACACACCTCTTAAACTTATGATTTTAGAAGCAATTCAAAGCAACTGGTTCCTCTAGAGTACACAACTGTGCACACCAGCACGCGGTCTGACTGCGAGTCATCTGTGCACCCAGGAGGAAATTCAGAGAGAACTCCTGTCCGACATCTCTGGAAAGGGTGACTCTCCAAACACTTTTGGCAGAAAGTGTCAAAATCTGCATAGAAAAGTTTAATGTCCAAGAGTGACTCCCAGGATGGGGAAATACACGCTGTCACGGCTCGTGAGTGAGTTTGTAGGGTCACAAACTGCTTCTGTGCCCCTACAGCTGGCTCCAAAAGTTCAGTTGACTGGAGTACATCACTGAGGAGGAAACATCCCCACTTAGAGATGGAGGCAGTAAATAAGTGACGCGGCATGTACAGGAAGTCAAGAGCAGAGACAGAAGCACATTTCCAGACCCACACCCAGCACAGCACTGAGCCATGGGAAGCTCATGTGGCCAGTGCTCTTCTGCTTTAAACCGTGTGTTCTCAGTTAAAACTATTGTGTTACATGTCCTTAGACATCAATGTGGACCTAGGAAAAATGAAAACGTTCCATTGGCTTTGGCTTTCTGAAAGGGCCTATGCTTCAGGAAAAAAAAAAAAAAAAGAAAAATGCAAAATAGACTCTTTCCGCTGCAGAAAACAATGCTGTGGAAATTGCTCCCAAACACCAAGATCCTGCGCCTGCAACAGCATGCTTCCGCTGCAAAACACTTCCAACTCATCCTCATGCCTGCTAGACTTTGCGTTCAGTAGGCAGTAATTGCAGTTGTACTCAATTCTTCAGCAAGGATTGTGTTGTAGGAATACTATAGGAGAACAAGAGCCAAAGATACCATTCCAGGCTCTGAACTAGGGGTTGGTGACGAAACTCATTAAGTAGCAATAGGCTAAAAGTTTATCAAAATAGTTACTGTGCTCCAGCTGCGTGCAGCAGCACAGCGGCGTTGTCAGGGAGGGGATGCAGCTCTGCTGGTTTTCAGGACTCTCTGTGAACCTGCTCCACCCTGCTCATGACCTCCTAAGCACCTACTCCGCCTGATGACTGCGCTCCTCCGCTTCCCCAGGCCTCCCCTCCTACCCCAGGATGTGGGTCAGAGCTGCTTCCCTGACCCCTATCCTTCCCTTTGCCCAAATTATCTTCCGCCAAACCTCTTATCCAGCAGCCCTGATGTGAACAGGCTTGTTCAACACTTCAAGAGAAATACTTAGAAAACATTTTGCGGCTAAAGTTCTCTTTGATTTCTCTGGGATTCAAGCAAGCTGCTCGGAGATCAGAGGAAGTCAAGAGGCTTTGAAAGGCACCTGACAGGAGGTGCTAACACACTAGATGTTAACAGCTGAAGAAATGAAAGAACTGCTTCCAGATTCAGACATATCTCGAGGTTACCCTTTGTGCTGCAGAATAAGACAACCTGCTGAAGAACCATTGCCCATACTGCTCATTCAACCCAGTAGGCACATAGCGTGTAGTCCTTAGTGCTGTGGTGGGAAAAGTGCCTTAAAAACACATGAACTGAACAAAACACACTACCGCTGCCAGCTTTTATCTGTAGAAAGCCGGAAATAGTCCCCAAGGCATGACCTGCCCCATACATCTGTGGGCTGCAGCTCACCGATGTGTTGACAACGCGTTGATATTTTCCATCAGCACCCTGGAAATTTTTGTTTTTGTCACTGAAGACACTATTTCACACAGCAGATCCCAACATTTTCTCTTCCGTCCTGCCCTAGTCAAGTTCTCTCAGCAGCTTGGATTTCCCCACAAGAGGGAGTTGGGGACATGCGTTCAATAGCGCATGGAGCCAGGTTTTGGGGGCCTGAGGTGGGAGGTGGCCTCCAGCACCAGGGACAGGGCCACGAGCAGAGGTTGGAGCACTGGGCACCAGCAGTCAGCAAGCAGGGCCTGCAGAGGAATTGCAGCTAACTGACACAATGATTGCCCTACCTTGGCACCCGAGGCAAAGGTGACGTTGCAGAGATTATCTGAGCAACAGGCCAGAGGTGATGGGGGTGTGGGGCTGGATGACCTCATGGAGAGCAGAGGACAGAGGGCTTTCTGAAATTCACTCCTGTTTGAGCCACAGCATACTTTGTGTGTACAGAATTTGTTATCAAGGTTTCTAAGCATGCCGGTAACAGCCCACATACCACAAGCTTTGGTAAAACTGTTCCAGCGGTCATTTACCCTCACTGCTAAATTGCACTTTATTTCAAGCCTGGATTTGTTTAGCCTCAAATGCATTATATCATAATCCGCTCAACTGAGTAGCCTATTATGGAACATCTGTTCCCTATGTAGGCAATTTATGAAAGTTCCCTTCCCCCTAGCATCTCTTTGATAAGTAAAGCAGGGTTCCTCACATCATTCACTCACGCTCCCAGCGTTTTAATCTTCCTCGTGGCCCTCCTATGGGCATTCATCAATTCATCACCATCGTCCCCGAACAGAGGGCATCACCGCAGGATACAACACTCCAGAAGCTGCTGCTGCCGCCGCACCGAAGACACACGCAGCCCGTACTCCATCTTGCAATTCCCATGCTCATACATTACCCTTTGGGTCACATTTCACAGGAGGAGGATGTTCAGCTGATTAATCCATCAAAAACTCCAAACTTTTTTCCAAGCTGTTGCTTCCCACGCTGGGCTCCCTGCACTGCTCAACGCAAGCCCAGTAAATGGATTTTGTTTTGCCTGCTCCCAGTCCACCAAGCAATGCAGACAGCTGCCAGTAACTGCCCCCATTACTCAACACTCCCTACTGTCTCCAAGACATCCAAAATACAAAAATTTCAGCCCTACTTGCATGTTTTCCTCCTGATTATCAACAGAACATGACACTGTAGGAACCAGCCACACCTGTTGGTAACCATTCCCAATCTATAGCTGCATTTAATTAGTCCAGCTAAGCAGCTTTTAAGCCATTACACAGGCACTGTGATTTTATTATCCTAACATGCTACCATCAATACCAACACGGCTATCATCAAACTCTTTCACAAAGAAACTGATACTGAGGGAGCACAACAGGACCTTGCTCACATAAACTGATGACAAGTCACATTATGGACTTAAAACTAATTAAAATTTTAAATCAATTCTTGGACTAGCTATTGTTTTTCTGCACTGACATGGCACTGGCAGGTCTAGTAACCAGAGCTACACAATCGAGGTCTAATCCCAGAGAATGAAGATAAAGAAAAAGCATAGTTCTAAGAAAAGCAGGTGAACTGCTGGCAGGCACAGACACGGCTGTGAGATCACACACCAAAACCACAGCCACTGCAAGGCAGGATCTCATCTCCCCAGGAGAAGATGCATCAGATATTAACTCACATACTACAGCTGATGCTAGCCAAAAACACAGAGTTGCACAAGCTTTGGGAATGCAACATTTTTTCCTATCAAAAGCAATGCAGAAATTTATGTTTGTGATGACGTTGCTAAACCATTAAGAAAGGAGCATTCTATTTGTCAAGTGTTTCTCTGATGGGGCAATACAGTAAATTCAGCTTTCCCTCCTCTCCCATATCTTATTACAATGATTAATGTCACGCAAATGTCACATGGGGCTTGGCAAGACTTGCTACATTTAAAAGATTTCCACAGTAACCAGCATTCTCCATCTATTGAGCTTGTCCTGTAGCCTTTACTAGGTCGCCAGCTCACGTGTATTGGTGCCAGACAGGGAGATAGCAGCATTCTTAAGCCCTGAATTGCTCCACACAAGAGCTGGAAGACTCGTCACTAAAGGTAACATAATCTTACATTTGCCTTACAAGAAGGGAAAAGCTATGGTTCTTCCTTAAAAGTTTCTCCTGAGAAACAAATGCAAACAACATCTAATACAAGGTGTGATGGAAAGACAAAACCTCTTCAATTTCACCTGGGATTTCTTGACCAGCTGTGCCCACCAAACACACAGGAAAACCAGCCCAGGACATTTCCTTTATCTATGCTGACCCTCTCAACTGTCAGGGTTGCAGCCACAAACAGAACAACTCCATCCGACAGCAACAATTGTTTTTAAAGCTATGATGCTGAACATCAGCCTGCTTGCCAGAGACACTCCTTTGTGGAAGCTGCCCAAGCTGGTTAAATATCACAGACTTGACAAATAAATGCCAAGCATCAGACATGTGACAAATCAGAGGGCCATGAAAATCTTATGCCATTTCAGGCAAAGCATTTTGCTACCCTGGAGTTGGCTGTTTCTGCTCAGGGGCCAACACTGACCCTGGCAGGTGGGCAAGAGAGCTCCACCACATCACAAACCTGTGAAGCTCTTAGTGAGAGGAGCCTCAGGAGGGTCCCTGGCAAAGCTGATGGTGGTGGTGTTCCCAAGGAGGTACAGATACAGCCCAGCAAAATCAGAACCTATTTCATGGCAACCAGCCTTCAAAGGGGCACGAGCATCCTGCTCCACCTAAGCTTTCTGCATCAATAAAGGCATCCCACTCTCAGGTGCTGGAGTCTCTGACATCCTTTGAAATAGTGTGGTTGGGAGATGGTGTTGCCCAAGATCACGCTGTATCCCACATTTGGAGGGCCCTTCTCTTATGCTGATATTTGTTCAGACTTTCCTGCAGACTCAGGAACATGCCAGCAGCAACAATCCCTTAGATATAGGCTGAGGAACACATAACCAGCAAGCAACCAAAACCTTGCTGTCTCAAATAAAACAGGCAGCTTGTTCTGAACTCCTTACCGACAATGCGACACACCACAGATATTTAAGATGAAGTTTCACTTAGCAGCCATGCAAATCTCAACCACTAGCATGTGACAGACAGATGCTGCAGGAAGAGTCCATACTTCTGTCCTCAGGGAAAACGGGGTTGTAAGCCCCTTTATGATAGAGACATCAGTCATTAGCCTGTCTGAAAACAGATTTTGATAACTAACACTGGATTGAAGTGGGAAAACCCTTGCAGTCTTTGATCAAAAACCAGAAAACAACCCAGGAGACTTCATGAAAGACTTACTGTTCAGGAAAACCAAATTTTAAACAACCAGCCTAGAGGACTGGAGATTCAGGGGGGAAAAAAACTGGCAGGGAAATTGCATTAGATGAAAATCTACACACATCAATTTAAAATGACGTTTCAGAGTGATTTTATGCTTTATTACACTTTAAGAAGATTCAGAACAGGAGGCTTTACAGCAGTTATGCTTACAGAGGTCACAGTCACGCAGAAAGGAGGAACAAGCCCCAGAACGTGTCTGTATGCAGCTTTGCCTTCCCCAGGCCTGCAGATCCCACACAGCGAATCCCATGTGCTGCTCCTCAGCTGCATCACATGTTTCAGACAAGGGACAACAGAGGGTTGTTCAAACCCAGCACCCTCAGCTGCAAAGCTCTGGACACACCAGATTGCGACAGCCTACATTAAGCCTCCGCACAACCCCAGGGAGCTGGGTGCAAGGAGAGGTGAAAAAGCCCCCAAAAGAACCAAGATTAGTTGGTGGTACATGCTGAAAAACTACAGAGCCACACAGAGCTCAGAGGTAGGACCCTGTGATGAAAGCCCCACAGGCAGAAAAGCAGGCAAGGGGCAAACTGACACAGCAGAGACCTCTCTTAACCAAGGAAGAAATAAATTGGCCACAGAGGATCCTGAATTTCTCTGAACAGAAGAAAACATGGCACAGAGATGCCCATGTGCATTATAGCCTGTTCTTTCAACTTCTATTTCTTGCTTCATCCCACAGTTATTCTGGGATTTTAAAAAGCCTCCAGTAATGCTTTGTTTTCAGGGAGCTCTAAGGAATGAAATATCTTACAAGACACACACACACACACACTTTGTACATAAAAGATCTATATAAGATGCCAGTCGGAGCTGTGCAGTAGATGCTGACCCTGAGGACGTCAATCAGCACAAGGCCAGATGCTGTACCTCTATGCCTGCATCCCAAACCCACAGATGAGCCCCGGTGAAGGAGGGGGGAAAGATCCAAAGAAAGAAACAGCAAACCCAGAGCAGAAGGAACCAGCCTAACGAGTCACAGAACGTTTCAGCCTGCTGTGACAAAGAATTTTTATTGATAAGTGGCAGGCTCCATTTGTTAATTACAGCTCACACCAAAACAGTGCTGTTTTCAAGTTTTAAACAGGTTGCTCCATTTCACACAAAACCAGAGCTCCTAAGGAAGCCTTTCCACCTATCATTCATTACTTTTTCAGGGTAATACGTCAGTACAGCTGGACTGGGCATTGACAGATCAGTACTTTGTAACAACAGGTACCACAGAGGAGACCATCACGGTCAGCCTCTCAATTAGTTGCTACAAAACTATTCCTACCCCCAAGACTTGGGACCATGCAGTACAGAACGACAAAGGCAAACACGGTACACGTGCAATTTAAAATCCACTTCTCCTGTAGGGCCTCCCAAATGCAGACTCTGGGGCTTAGCTTCTTGTCCTACCACAGCAGGTTATAGGAGAAAGGTAAGAGGAGAACCAAACAAGACACGCTCATTCGGAAGGGCCAGCGAGTGATTTCAACCCTTTCCTACCCCAGTGGCTTACATGGAGGAAAGATGAGGTCCTCTTGGAACAAGCAGATCACTGCCAGGGCTCCTCACTGCTTCCCACAGACAGCACAGTACCACTGGCAGTGAGCTGCAGGGCTCAGCAATGCTCACCTGGGGCCACACAAACCCCTCTGCTTTCCCCCTCCCCTCCGCAGCGCTACAGCAACTGCAGTACCAGCAAAAGGACTCGAACAGGGACCAGCTCCTTGCTGCACATAGTCTCAAAGGGGTTTTTCAGCCCTCCACATTGGCACTTTCAGTTTTAGGGTCACAGCTAAACCTGAGCTGAAGAGCTGTTAAGACGAGGACAATGAAACAAAGCAAAATAAAGAGAGACGCGGGGCTTTGAGATTAGCTCAAAGAGCCTTTCAGAAAGCATGTTACAGCCCAAGCAGAGTCAATTTGTGAGGAAATGTCACTACTGAAGAGATGATATGCCTCACTGCTATGACAGAAGCAATTCTTGCCACCACAGTCTCACAAGCCTTGATTTAAACTGATCAAACCAGACACCTGCCTGCGCAACGTAATATGACTTATATCAGCATCAAGAGAAAAAGGCAAGCTTTGAAGTGGGAAAATATTAATCTGGTACTATGATGTGTGAGATCTTATACCTAAGTGCTTGCATATTGCACAGCCTTCATTTCCCTTAGACAGGAGTGCTAAAATGTACTCAAAGCAAACAGAAGACATTTCTCTGAATCAAATTACATCTATTTTTTCCTATTTCTTTCCTCCCCAGGAAGCTGTTTTCACATCCCTGCAAGCGTTTCAGAGCGTAACCAGGCTCAGCTATGCACGGGGAAGAAAAGGAAGGGTGTCACTTAAGTAAATAACTTCCCAATAATCTTCCCCACAGGGTGTTTTCCACCTGGGAGGTCAAACACGAGGGCCAACATTTTCTACTCTAGGTCTCTGTACTAAGTTTCTAAATAAATATCTAGTTTTCAAAGGGTTTGTAAACCTCCCTCCCAAAAAAGCAGGAGAGAACTGCAGGTGCTTGCTTTTGAAAGCCAGGCTACTCCTGTCAGACTGAAATCCATGCAGGCACCCATAGCTTTCACGGCTACAACCATAGGCTCTCCAGACTTCCCAGTCAACGTGCTTCTTACAAATGCATTTCCTTGAAACTTGGGATCCCTCCACTTGTGGTGAGCAGCCTTCCTAATCCACTTTCACCTTTCTTACACATCCTCTTTGGACAGGTGCTGTTGCTTTCCAAATAACAGTGGGACTTTCCAGGATGGGTGGGAAGGGTGACAGCATCGCACTGCTCCCACAGCAGAAAGATACAAATCCCAAACCAGCTTCAAAGAATCAAGAAACAATGCCCAAACAAACCACTGAAGTTCGGCCCACGAACAAAACGAACCCACGACATCCTGCACCGAACGCATGTATGGATTCAGGCCAAATTTCAGAGCATAAAACATTGGTTTGGAAGTTTACCTCGACCCTTCAGGGTGGTGCAGACAGTACAAAACACTGCTGCCGGTGAGATTTACAACGTGTATTCCTGTAGAACTCCTCACTGCCTCAGCATCTGGCAGTGAGTTAGAGGGAAGAGAAGGGGAGCCCAGGCCTGCAGCAGCCCTGATGCAGATCAGCTTGGATGGCTCCGGGACAGCACCTCGCGCCTCCTGCCGTACCCACGCAATTAGCTTGCACAGTGCCGGATTCAATTTCTGTAGAGAGCAGCACCTAACACCAACAGGCTCACTAGTCTAAATTAACATCAGCGTGGAATTTGTTGGCTGCTCTTCCCTCCTCTCCAAAAGCTACTAGATCCCTGAAGGCAAAAGGCACTGAACTTTATCACAACAGCCTAGCATGATAAAGACAGAAGTGTTACGATGAGGCATGCAAAAAAAAAAAAAAAAAAACCCACACTCCCCCAAATCAGGGCCATCTACAAACGTTAACAATCTACTTGTGTTAATCTCTAGTTATGATCTGCCTTGCAAGGACGCATCAAAGTTTACCATCTTTAGCACACGATCTACTGTCACA
The DNA here is from genome assembly GCF_002078875.1 of Numida meleagris. NCBI lineage: Eukaryota > Metazoa > Chordata > Aves > Galliformes > Numididae > Numida > Numida meleagris. The sequence continues at coordinate 8,822,932 of NC_034412.1, forward strand.
GCCTCAAAAATCTAGCAAGCTCTGTAAAAATCACTTTGCCACTCTTGAGTGATAAGGCGTAGTTTTGCAAGTGACCGAGTTAAACATATACTTGATTTCCAATCCAAAAGTTGCGATAGACCTCAGGCCCCTTGTCCCCAGCCGAGAAATCCATTTCTTTTAGACTTATTACAGAGAACATAACGCAGTGACATTTATGAGTTCCCTCCATAGTAGCTCACAAGATCAGGCAATCCAAGTATTTTGCCATAAAAATCACTCAGAGGAAGTTTTAACCCATTACATAGGAAGATCAAATTTAAGCTGCCTGGCTTTGGTTGCTTGTTAATGCTGTGGAGTGTTTTAATAACTTTTTTTTTTATCTCCGTAAGTTGGCTTTTTGCCCTGACCATCACATTTAAGAGACATTCACTGTACTACTGCAAGATATGTTTGCTTTGTTACTAACGGCAAAATTTACTACAGCCAACACTCTGCACTCGATATTATGCAGGCATCTTAGCCCCTGAGTATCAGACAGACTTGGATGTTCTGCAGAGGCCAACCAGCACTCCAAAGAGGAGATGCAGAGGGAGCCGTGCCTCAGCCTTGAGCCAGCTCACATCCAGAGGTCTTATTAATTTGGACTGCACATCACAGAAACTGGGCTCTCCTAGGCCTGAGCTGGTGCTGGAAGCAGCACAGCCACATTCATAGAACCGATGCCAGGGGACTAGGTCCTGCCAGCACCAAGCTGGCTCCACACAAAGCCATTTGCACATGGAGCATGGCTCACTTGTAAGTCAGAACGAAGCCACCCACAGGTAAGTAGGGGCTGACTCACTTGGACAGAGTAGAACTGACTCCTGTTAACTCACTCATGGCTAAAACATCACATTCAATTCCAGGGTAATTGCAGCAAAGGCACAAAGCAGTTCATTACTTTGAACTCACCTTGGACTTGACCTGCAGACAAGAGACTGGTTCTCCTGGCATTTGCTGCCAGCACATCCCCACTAAAGTGCTCAGTCAACAAGTGTCCAGCTGCCATATCTGTGTTGGCAGGACACCTGCCTCGTTTCTTATGTTTCCTCCTCCACACGTCCTCCTCGTCCTTTTCATCGGAACCAGAAGACTTCTGCAGAGCTGCGCTGTGTCTCAGGCCGCTCGATACTCGCCCACCCACGGCATCACTCATATTTAACAAGTCAGCTGCAGCTCGGTGCCGCTGTCCATAGTAGTCTTCCTCCACCTCCAAGTCTCCTTCTGAGTTAACGCTGGCATTTTTCCTATGAAGACATCTATTGAAAAGGGTTTGGGGTTTGTCGTTCTCAAATCCTCCAGGCTGTTCCAGGTGAGATGCTCTGACTGGGGAATAGCTGCGCACATTCAGCCCATTCCTGGCCAGGTTATCCTTCACCAGTCCTCTCCGCAGGGGCGGCTCCAGGTCCGAGCTGTGCTCATGGGACATGTTCTCTTCCAGCTGCATCTTCTGCGCAACGCGGTTCATGTAGGACCGGAACCGACCGCTGTGGTGCTTTTGCACAAGCCTAGCGTAAGCGTTCTTCTGGGGAACGGCGGGCTTGCTTAATCCTTCCTTGGCACCTTGGGCAGGAGCACTTCTTGCATGCCCCAGTGGATCCATAGTGCAGTAACAGGGCCAAACTTCAAAGAGTTATAAATAGACACGGGAAAAAAGAGGGTCATTTTCTTCAAACAAAATGTCAAACAATTACCTACGCTAAAGACACAAACGTACCAAATGAGAACGTATTGACCTTTACATAAATACCGGTTTGATTAACCGCTCCACTGGGGGAAAGGGTTTCACGATGTAGTTAACACCTGCCCTATACCAAACCACTGCTGGTGACCAAGGAGCAACCACAATCCACAGGAAGCGGGGACTTCCGTCCCAGTGCTCACACCCCCATTACAAAACTGATTCATTTAATCCTCCCTTCCCTGCCTTTTGACAGCCAGGTAAATTAAGGGAGTAGCTGGCAAGACTACCAGATGTGTCAGTCCAGAGGTCATCGGAAGGAAAACCTTGTGTCCAACTTCAAGCCTTCAGAAATAACTGAGTCCTTACAGGTTGGAGTAAGAAGCATATATTGCACGTTACCTCACCCTCAAAGTGACAGACTACGGGATTATATAGAACAGCTGCTCTGAGTACCAACACTGACCGTTTCAGCCTGTCTTTCTAGCCACAAACATGCCCCACTGTGACCAACATGAAACACACTCCCTCGCACACCTCAGTATCTTTCAAGAGCTCATAATTCTCAGCAAAGAAATGCACTGGTTGCCACCCCATCCAGCACTGGTCTCCATAGAGGGGATGACACCTCCACCTTGGCAAGCACGAACATGGGACTTCAGTATATCAGCCTGTAATCCTGCCTCAGCTGCTGTAGCGCAAGTTTTTGGAGCAAAACAATCTAATAAACTGTTAAGTAAACTATTAAGGCATATTATCGACATGGACAGGACATATCAATGATCTCTTTCTGCTGTATCTGCCACCGAAGAGGAACTGAAAAACACGCTGATGCTGTTCACCAGGGCAACTGCAGCATCCTGCAGGGTTCCATTAAAAAAGTCTTTTTTCTTTTTTCGTTCAAGGCACATTTGCAGCTGAACAGCTCAATTCCACCTCAGCTGTTACAGTGAGAGTTCAAGGCCTCACTCTCACCTTTCCTCCGCCAAAACCAGGCTTTAAGCTAAAACAAAGGACACTGCCATTAAACCCTTCTTTCTCCGCTTCTCTGGGCCCAGCGGTGCTGGCAGGGCAGAGCACAGGGTTCAGCGCTGCCTCCTCCTCGCGCGCTGCTCTGACCCTCCCAGGGAAGCAGCGCACGCCGCGATGGGATTTGCTGAAGTAATTGAGGACGGATGCGAACAGGCTTCACAATACAAAGCAAAAATTAAAAATCCCTGAATAAATAGGAAAAATTCTTTGTGTGGTTTGCCATCCTCGCTCCTAAGATTTTCCATCGATGCCGGCCAATAGCCGAGCTCCTCTAGCAGACTGACCGGCTATTACAAAACCCTCGCGCGGGTAGGTCTGCAGCGAGCTCTCTTCGAACGTCACCTCGCCAGCTGCCAGTTCAATAGGGGCAGATAACACTCACAAAGCCAGCGGCAGCGGCTCTCCAAGCAGCAGTTCCGGCAGATGGGAGTTTGCCATCTATCTACAAAGAGCAAACACCTGCTCCGCGCACGCTACAACCCCTGACACCGACCGAGCCGGCAGCGCCCGCAGCACCAGAGCGAGGGCTGACGGACCCCGCGCGGCAGCACCGGGCGCAGCCCGCAGCGCCCGCTCCCTGCCGGGCGGCACGGCCGGGCCCCTCGCACTCGCACCCGCAGCCCGGCAGGACCCAGCGGGCCGACGCGCGGCCTCGGCCACCGCCACCGCCACCCGCGGTGACAGCGCTGCCCGCGGAGCCCGAGCAACGCCCGGCTGCGGACCTGCCCCAGCGTCCCCGCGAGGCCCCGGGCCCGCTCCAGCCCCCCCCACTCACCGGCCGCCCCGCGCCGCGCCGCTCCGCGCCGTTTAAATGTCCCTACGGCCGCCGTCTGCTTCCGGGTCGGAGGCGGCTACGGGTCGCGGCACGGCCCGCAAGGCCTCACGGCGCGGAGCGCTCGCTGCCGGCCGGAGCGGGGCCGGGGGAAGGCTCCGTGTGAGCCCGAGAGATGGACGGCGTGGGCAGGGGCTGGGGCAGAGCGCGTTCCCTCGGAGCGCCCGCCTGCACGGGCAGCCCCTGGAGGGTCCGAACGGCCCTCTGCGGGCTGTGCCGGGGAAGGGCTCGGCTGGTAGGAGCGTGCGTCCGTGCTGCCCCTTCGCTTGGGAAGGGGACCACCCCTGTGCCTCGCCGGTCTCCTCCGGAGGCCGCGGGGCGATGTGCGAAGCGCAGCCTCGCACACGCGGTCCCGCTCGTCCTGGTCACACAGCAGCCCCGAGCCCCACGGAGCCCGGTGGGAGCAGTGACACGGAGCTGCGGAACGGGACACCCCCACGGCAGCCGTGCAGGCACACGCCGCGCCGGCCCCGCCGCCGGGTTGGCCGAGGAAGCTGCCCAGAAGCGGAGGCACATCGCCCCATGTGCTGGGATGGCACCGGCAAAGGCAGCAGCCAACCGGCGGGCAAGCATCCCTCTGCGTTAGCACAGCAGCTCGTCCTCCAGCCCCAGTGACAGAGGGTGAACACCGTTCCCAACCAGAGCTGGCAGCGGGGGACATAAGTTCACATGGGATGCCCCTTTCAGTGTTTTCCCTCTTCCTCCTGGCCAGGAAGCCAGGTGGGAGCAGGCAGCTCCCTTCCATGCCGCTGAGTCACAGCGTGGCTCTACTCCTCATCACCCCTGTGGGGACAGAGCCGAGCCCGCAGCTTGGCCCGGCTCCCTGGTGCACCAGGTGGCACCACCAGCTGCCGCAGCTTCACCACACGCTGCTCCTTCCACAGACGATGGACCGTGGTGGGGAGAAGCAGGGGCATTCGCTATCTGCAAGCCACAGCTTCACACGGGATGTCCCCAAATGTTCCCTTCGCAGGGAAGGGCCTCACTCCTCTCCCTCCGCTGGCCTTACAGCTGTCAAGCAGAGAGGAGCGCTCACCTCGCAGCCCTCCATGGTGCCTCCCGGCCTTTCTCAAAGGGCAGATTTTTCCCCTGCGCTCTCATTCCCTGGGGTCCTGTAGCAGCAGGCCCAGCCCGGTGTCCCAGCTTGCTTTCCCACAGCGCACCATTATCTCACCATCTTCCCCCCGGGCACTCACCGGTGGCTGTACCAACGTGTTGCGGCACCTCAGCCAAAGAGCACACCGTGTGGCTCATCACCTTATGAAGGCTTTGGCTCCTCTGCCGCTAGAGGAGCAAGGGCCCACCCTATGCTCATTTACATCTGCGTTAATCAGGGGTGACTGGGCATGGGGACAGAGCCGCCCTGGGGTGGCTCATGCAGGGGACCCTGAGTGGTGTTTCCGCTCCCCAAATCCCACCTGGGCAGAGTGGGGCTGTGGGTTCATGGCCTGTGAGCTCCTTTGGAAATATCTCAATGGCATCAGCACCTGAAGAGTTTGGCCAGAGCCTCATCATTGCTTGGACCAGATGATCTTAGAGGTCTTTTCCAACCGTAACGATTCTCTGATTCTGTGATCATTTGCCATTGCTACCGTGCAGGCACTATGCCTGAGGGCACAAGCCGGGGGGCTCAGGGAGAGGTATACAGATTTGTAGCCAGAAATAAGCTAAAAGCCATCTCTCTCCTCAGTAGATACCCATCTGCTCACTGTGTCACAACCACCATGGCCTTGCCCCACCTGTCTTTCGGCTTCTCCAGTCTTCTTCCGAGCCTCTGCTTGGGAAACACATCACCAAAGATCAGGACCGGTGGGTTCCCATATCCTTCAGACAAAGCAGCGCCTGCAGGAATGTCTCCAGCTCCCGCCAGGCCACGGAGGGGGTTGCTGCTGTGGCTGTGTTTGTCCAGGGAGACCCAGACCCCAGAGGCCAAGAGCTGAGAAAGAGCTGAATGGGAGAGCGGGAAAGCCAGAGCCACAGCAGGGTTGGGGTCTTCAAGCTTTGCTTCCTGGATGCCCTCCAATTCTGTCCTCAGCATCCTCCTCGCTTGCTGATGGCTGAACCCATTCCAGAGGCAAGATGAAGCCTCATACGGATGCTCGGAGCAATTCTGGGCAATAAAACCCAGGGTTCCGGCGTGCTGGGGTGCGGGCAGGACACGGCCCCATTCCCACCAGGCAGCAGCAGGGCACGGCAGCCGGGCACGTCCCGGCGAAGGCAAGCAGGGAACGGCAGCTCCGCTGCCGGCTGGCAGACAGAGTGGTGAATGAGAGCGTAACTTATCAGTATTACCTCATGTGAAAGCCCTGCGCCTTTGTATCTCAAGCGAGCCCTGGCCATTATGTCCGCGCGAGCTCACATTGTTGTTCTGCCTGGCTGCAGGAGGTTGGGGCTGTGAAGCCCCGCACGTCCACAGCTCTGGGCTGGCTCCTGCCCCCAGCCCCCCCATGGGAGACATCCAGGCCCCACGCCAAAATAAGGACAGAAAGCCCAAATTTGGCTCCAGTGAGACCACAGCCCCAGGAGGAGCCATTCCCAGGGTTTTGACCTCTGCAACCCCAAGAGAAGCAGGGATGCAGCTCTGCGCATCCCTCACGTCCACCTCAGCCCGGGATGTTCCCATGGTTTTGCCCCATGGGCCAATGCCAAATGGGATTTCCCAGCAGTTCCTCGGAAATCATCTCAGAGCAGCTGGAGCTGCAGGGCCTCATCTGAGCCAGGAGGTGTTCAAGCCACAAACAACGAGGACATGGTGCTGACATGCCCCTAGGGATGCGGGGTGGCACCAAGGGGACACTGGGACCAGGCTGGGTGTCTGTCCCCACCGTGGTCTTTGGGTGGTCTCTGCATGAGGCTTGGTTCCCTGCAGCCTCGTTCCTCCTCTCAGGGACAAGCGTGGTAGTGACAACCCAGCATCGGCCATTCTGAGCCACCACCCTATGGCCAAGAGCTCTTCTCAAAGCAATGCTCAGCACCAAAGCCACCGGTATGGGGCTGATGTTGGGGCCTTTTTATTGCAGGTGAAACATTCCCAGACCCCCCCCCTTTATTTAGAGCAGCATCTGGGAAAGGGAAGACAAAGAATAACGTGGCATTTAGGTTGGAAAATCCCAACAACCTGCTCCTACGTTCACTGCCGGCAGCTGGAGGCGATGCAATTCACATCCTCCACAGCTGACACATTAGGAGACTCATGGTGTGAGCTCTCAGCACATCCCAATTGCTTCACTCGTATTTTTTTTTTTCTTTATATTAAACAGAAGTCTGAGAAGTTCCCACTCCAGCCCTGGAGCACAGCCATCCCCTTAGGAAAGAAACACCCAGGAAGTCTGGAGGATGCCGGAGCATCCCAGGTACCTCGACATGGCAAATCCCAAATGATATTGGGCTCTGCCTCCAACACCAGCAAAGAACCAGTGTTCTCTGCCCAGGCTTTTCCTTCGTCCCCATGCCCTCACTGCCCTGGGGGCTCGGGAGGGGACTGGAATGTTCCCTCAGACCCCTTGCTGGCAGGCAGCGTGTCCCTATCCCATCCATCAGAGCAGATCCTCATCCCAATCCCAGATGGGGACAAGAGGCTGTTGGACACGCGTGTGTCCTGGACCTAAGCCCTCTCCTAGACCCAAAGGAGACAGGGGAAATGTAAAACCACTTAGCGTTTCCTGTAATACCTCATTCAGCAGAAACATCCAAAATAAACACCGGGGATGTTCAAACAGGACGAGGGCTGCCATCAGCACTTCAGGCGCAGAGAACCCGGGCCAGCGGGCGAGGAGGTGCCCACAGTCCTGTGATGGGAGTCTGTCAGCACCCAGCCCCCTTGGGGTGGTGTTTCCCCAAAACCTGGCCGTGCAGCCCCCCCGGGGCACGTCACGCGGAGCCAGACGGGTCGGCTGCACCTTGTGTCACTGGGGCTGCCCGTCCTGCCCTAGGGCCAGAGCCGAAATCTTGTAACACAGTGTGAATCGATGAAACTTGCTGTTGTGTCACCTCAGAGCCCCCAAAGCGGTCTCTTGGCAGACGCCAGCCTGCAGCTCGCTCCAGGGCGATGGTATTTGGGACTGCCAGAGGGCGATTTGCCTGCTCCGTCGTGGACACACATTTCTCATGCAAGGAGCACAGCGTCGTCCTCGCACTGCATTCCCTCCAGCGGGAGCTGCTCCTTGGCCCATGGCAGCTGCAGAAACCCCAAATCGGGGCAGCGAGCCCCACATCAGCACTGAGATGTGGGATGTGCCCAAAGCCTGGCTCCTGAGTTCTGCCGAGATCCAGAGGGTCTTACAGGACACAGGACCCCCAGGCATCACCCACATGATCGGGCAGCGGCTCTGCAGGAACAGCCACGCTGTCTCCATGCACGGTGACACTGTGACACATCTCCACCCGCCCCTGCACAGTGCCATCCCCTATGCTTTGGGGGGAGTTCATCCACCCATGCCCTCAGTTTTGCCAGGTCTCAGCCATGGGGTGGCACAGCACGTCCCTCCAAGGGTTAAAGGCTTCCAAGCCCCCATCCCACAAAGCAAAAAGGTTTCACTGCTTTTAACCCCTTCTCCGTCCCTTCTTTGCCCCCTGGGAGCTTTTTGCTGCTGTGAAGCAGCGCAGGTGGATTCGGTCTGGTTTTGGTTAAGGGCAAAGCTTTGTAGGAGCAGGCAGGGTGATTTGAATAACAGCACTAATTGGATTTTAAAAGCACAGCCCCCAAAACTGAGGCTGCAAGCGCTGGGACAAAGCAAACGTGCTCACGGAAACCCAGCAGAGCACGGCGGTGAGACCCAGCCGTGCCGTGCCATGCGCAGGGCTGCGTCCCCTCATCCCACGGGGGGCTCCTTCCCCATGGGGCCAAGCGCTGAACCCCAAAAAGCACAGAGGGGATCTCTGTGCCCCACGCCTGTGCCCACAGTCACCTGGCGTGCGGGGCTGGCTGTAACGCTGCCTCCATCGCCTTTATCTGCCTGCACGCAGATGAGTGCCCGAGCGCAACTTCGCGCTCCAAAAAGCCCAAGTTGTCTCCACCTGGCAGGCGCAATGGAAAAACCACCGAGACCTTCTCCTTCCAGCTCCCGGCCGTGTGGAGCTGAAGGGATGGTTCCCTGCGAGGTGGCCCGTGCCCAGCAGCGCGGCTGCGGGGTGGGAAACCACAGCCCCCCAAAGAGCCCCGATCCTGCTGGAGGCAGAGCAGAGCCCTTGGAGAGCCCCAGAGAACGGGGAAAGCACCAACCTGGGGAGAGCCTGGAGCTTTTCCCTGGTCCCGTGGATAGGATTTGGGGGCACTGTACCACTAAGAGCATCCCTGTGCTTTGTGGTGCCAGGGATGGGGTTGGTGCTGCTCCGGTGCCATGCACAGCAGCAGCAGTGGTGACACAAATCCTAAATCTCACCCTCGGCTGCGTGCCCTGAGCTGCCACCAGCATCCAGGGCTCATCCTCCATCACAGCCCCAGCAGCAGGTGGGAGCGCTCACAGCCACACTGCACTGGGTTTGTCCCTGCAGGGGCCAGGTGACACTGACCGTGCCCTGCAGAAGAAGCCACCAGCAGCTGTGACACGCCCCAGGGTCAGGGCAGCATCCCAACCTCCAGCAGGAGGGCAGGGACAGGGACCAGGACCAGGTCCCTGCTCTGAGCCGCAGCATCCACCTGCGTGCCACCAGCAGTGCCACTGTCACCCGTCCCCACGTGTCCCCATGTCACCGCCGGGCAGGGCAGTGTCCCCCTCTCCTGGCAAACGGGGGTCTGGGAGTTTCATTCTTATTTATGCCTGGACGGGGGGAAAAAGTGCTTTTTGCATTCATTTCTGCTTTTGGGACTTAATCCCCCTCCAGGACCCTCCCCGCAGAGCGCAGCAGCCAGCCCGTGCCCCTCCTGGGGGTCAGCGGGGATGGGGGGGCAGCAGAGAAACTGTGGGGCGGGGGGACATGGCGCAACAGGCAGCCTGGGGGGGGGGCTGGGGGAGCTCAGCCAAATGCCCCTCACTTTCCTCTTTGGCTCTCCAACTCCGGGAGCCCATCGCCTTGGGCCGATGTGTCATTTGTTCCTGCCAGGGGAGAGGGGACCCCCCCTTTAAATTTCTGCTATTGTGCAGTGGGAGGCCGGGCTGGACCTGGTTGTTTAGATGACATCACCGAGCAGGTTGGGTTATAAAATGAATGAAGCAGAAAGCCCAAGTTCAGTGGCTCGGCACTGCGCGGGCGGCAGGAGGGACCTCGCGGCTCCGCGCTGAACTTTGACTCCCTCCGTCCCGGCCTCTCCCCGGGGCTCCCCGCTGCCCCCCAGCCCCATTCCCGCTGCACCGCAGGATGCAGATCTCACCCGTGCTGGCCGGAGGACTGCTGCTCGCTCTGCTCTCCGTCGGGCTGGAGGCGAAGCCGGCGTCCCAGCTCCCGCAGAAGGTAGGGCTGCCTCTGCCCCAAAAGGGTCCTTAGGGCGAGGGGGTGGCACTGCGGGGTCCTCCTTCCCATGGGGTTTTTCGGGTGGTGGGAGACCGCCGACCCACGTGTCGGGGAGGACTGTGGTTGGAGGGGGCACCGCGTGCCCTCACCCTGCGGGACCACAGCCAGCGGGGACACAGCTGTCCCCACGTCACCCCGCGGTGCTGGAGGCAGACCCGTGTGTAGGCGTGAGGCCAGAGCCCCCGGGGGGGCACCCGTGGTATCCCTCGGAGATGGAGCGGGGATGTTCTGGAGGCCACCGACACCTGTGCTGGAGATGTGGCGTGCGGAGCCGGGGTGGGACAGCGGGGGGATGGGGAGGGGGGTGTCAGCATGGGAGTGCTGGGGAGAAAGGGGGGTGAGCAGCAGCCCCCAAACGGGACAGTGGGGGCAGTGAGGAGCAGGCAGAACTGGGGGGGCCCAGATAGCGTTAAGGAGGTGTGAGCAGCAGACCTAGGAAAGGGGGGCCTGGCTGTCCCCCACTTTGCAATGCTGGGTGACAGTGGCATCGGCACAGAGTGGTAGTCACTCTGCAGTTGGGGAGCAGGACCCCCCCCAAATCTGAAGGGGCTGAGGGCTGGTGCAAGGCGGGGGGCACGGCGACCCGTGTTTGGGGGTGCGGTCACCCCAATTTGGGGGTGCAGTGACCCCAGTTTGGGGGTGTTCCGAGCCCAACGTGGGGGTGCCCTGACCGCAACCGGGGGGTGCTCTGCCCCAGCCCCACTCCGGGGCGCACTGACTCAGCGGGGACCGCGCGGGGACGGGGCAGCGGGGGATGCTCCGCCGCGGGATGGGGACGCGCGGAGCCCGGGACGGGCGGACCGCCCCGCAATGACCGCCCGTCTCCCCGCAGGCGTCCCGCGGAGCAGCGGCAGCGGCGGCGGCGGCGGCGGCGGCGGCAGCGAGTCCGCCCGAGGCGGCGGGAGCGGAGCGGGACAAGGAGAAGGAGAAGGAGCGGAGCCGCGGCGGAGGCGGCGGCGGAGGCGGCGGCACGGGGCCGCGGGAGGCGCGGGAGGCGCGAGCGGAGACGCGGCCCCGGGCGGGTTGGGCGCGGCTGCTGCAGGAGCCGTCGGGCCGCCGCCATAAGGGGCTGCACAAGAAGGGGCTCGGGAAGGGCTGCTTCGGCCTCAAGCTGGACCGCATCGGCGCCATGAGCGGCCTCGGCTGCTGAGGGACCTCTGGCGGTGAGTGCGCGGCGCGGCGCGGCCCGAAGGCGGTGCTGGGCGCGGGGCGGTGCGCGCGGGGCTGCCCCGGGGGAGCGCCGGGAGGGGAGGGCCCGTCCGCGTGCACGTGGAGGGGGCGGGCGGGGGGCGCGTCCCAGCCGCGCTCCCGATGATCGCCGCGGGGCTCGGCTCGCTGACCCCGGCCGCGCGCTGAGCCGCGAGGGGATCCTCGGAGCCCACCCGGCTGGGGGCGGCGCCGTCAGAGCGACGGGAGCCGGGAGCGAGGGCGGCTCCTCCGCGGCCGCCGCTTCCCAGCGTGGGGGACCCAGGTGGGCCGCCGCTCTGCCCCGGTCCGGGCTTGGCGCAGCCCGGAGCCGAGCGCCCGGCTCCGCGTCCTCAGCCCACGTCCTTACCGGGTGCGAGGACCAGAAACCTTCGGCCTGGGTTGGGGTGGAGGATCCCCCGAATCCCTTCTTGCGGATTTTGCTCCCGGATCCCTCCGTGCCCATAAGGCTTTAGGCCGGGCGGGACGAGAAGGCTGCAAGCTCCTGGCGGCCCTCCCCGTCCTCGCTAGACCCGGGACGAGCAGTAAGCGTCCCTCAGCCGCTCCGCCAGCTCCCGACCCCAGCGAGCGCGGGGCGAGGCGTCCCTTTGCCGTGGCACCGGCACAGCGCCCGAGCTCCATACCCGCACCCCGACCCAGCGCATCCCGGTGGGGACGCATCTCGGGCCGGAGCGGGGCACCGCAGGCCGGGCGCTCACGGCTCTCCTCGTTCCTCGCAGAGCGCCGGAGCAGCTCCGTCGTTCCCCCGGGGCCAGGCACGGCCGCCCCCCAGACACCGCCCAGAAGAGCAGAGACCCCCCCCCCGGATCGGACGAAAGATGTGGCTGTGTTTTTTCTTTTCGGTACGAGGAGTCGTGGCACCAGCTGTTTTGGTTCTGTTATTTTTTTAAAAAGCGCTCTCTATCTTATATATATTATATATACAAACACTCACCGAGACAAGGGACAGTGCTTTTTCCAAGAGACTGACGAAGCCGGCTGTATAACGTTGCTGTTTGTAAATTCATGTCATGCATAAATGTATTTATGTTGTAAAGCTATTTATATATTGTTTATAAAGAGATATTTATAAAAAAAAAATTATTTATGTAACTAAAGGAAAAGTCAAGCATTGTAACTTTTTTTTTTTCTGTCCTAAGTAGTTCACAAAAAGGTCAAACAAAAAAAAAAAAGAAAAAAAGAAAAAAAAAATCATTCCGTGTGGCATTTGGGGACATGTCTTTATTTATCAAACCCACGTACAATTGAAACGTCAGCCTGATTGATTGTAACGGAGCGGAGAGGAGAAATGGTTCGGATGCTTTAGGAGAAGCGGGAGCGAGGCCGGCGGCTGCTGGAGGCTTTGATCCCACCCTGCCCAGCGCTGCGTGCTCACAGGGAGCAGATCCTGCGTGGTGCTGAGCGGAACCGGCTGAGCCCAAAGCAGCAGCGCCCGGCCCGGCTGGAGGGCGTGGTGTTTCGTGCCATGCGGTGCTGGACGGAGATGCGGTCCCAGCACTGGATGTGGCCGTGCCGTGGGAGCAGAGCTCTGTGCTGGAGCTGCTCGCGCTCCAGGAGCCGGTGGCTGGCTCAGCTGTTGATGCTCCCTCTCGCTGCTAAGATGTACAGTCCTCTCCTGCAGCAGCGATGTATTTAACCGCGCCTGGGACAGCGCGTACACCAAGATACACCGGAGCTGCCTGGGAAGCATTCCCGGACGCAGCTTCTTGCTACATAAAGTGCGTGAAATAAATGGTTGAGACGACCCGGTGCTCTGAAGGGCACAGCGAGCGAGGGGGCGGGGAGCACAGCAAAGGGGCAAACACCTGCACGAAGGCTCTTGGGTCTCCTTATTCAAAAGCGGCCCTAGGAAAGAGCAGCAGGCACCCAGCCCAGCTGTGATGGGAGGCACCCACTGTGCCCTCCACACTGCAGCAGGCGCTGCGTGCCCCTGGGCTCCGGGACATAGGGCAGGGCAAAGAGTAACCGAGACCTAAAGGCAAAGAGATTCCTCCCCTTAGCAACCACTAGGAAGCCATAGAAACCCCAAGTCATGCTCTCCCCAGCTATTAGGGGATGCGAGCTTACAGAGCAGGATCCATCCTGACCCCTGACAGCTCAACCATCAGGTTAGAAGCCTGCACGCAGCATTTCCTGCCTCGTTCAGCCCTGCAGCAGCTCATGGACCATGTAAGACACTGCCTACAGGGAACAAAACCCGCATCCTGGGAGGGAAGGAGGCAGCTCCGTGCCCAGCCTCAGCTCAGCCCGACAGAGATGTCCCTGGGTGATGACAACCAGCCCTCGGGGCCCTGTCAGGCAAACACTGCGCCTGTGAAGCACACCCTACGGGCTCTGCACACCTTCAAGGGACAGGAGGGGCTGTGCCAGGTGCTCCTGAAGTGACGCCTGTCAGAGGGGGCTGTCTGTCACCCAGCAAACCCAAGGGACAGAGAGCAAGGAGTCACCTGTAGCTCAGACCACACACACCAGGTCTAGCAGCAGGGTAAGGAGATGGTCCTGCTGGCTGCCTGCTGGCTCCTGGTCCTTCTGCACAGTGCAAATAGCACCAGGTTGAGATGAAGGTAAGGCTCGGAGCTAGGACGGAACCATCTGACTGAGGGCTCTGTCCAGCAGAGAGGAGGGAACTGGCTCAGTTCTCTCTGCAAAGCTCGAGAACCTGAGCAGAGTGCACAGCCTGAGCTCGGGCTGGGGGCAACCCCAGAGATCACAGCCTGGGGCTCCCCATGCTCTGGGTTCACATTTCTCCTCTGCGGAGCACAGTCTGAAGGGAAACGCACAGCCTCAGAGCACTGGGCCCTTCTGCCCACTGGGCTTCCTGGGAAAGAGCAAGCCCAAGGAAGAGGACAGAAGGATACCAGCTTGGCAGGAGCAGGGCCAACAGCGAGAGCTCCCTGTGCCAAGGGAGGGGATAACAGCTCGGCTCCTTGCTTCACTGCTTCCTCTCTGACCACAGAGAAGTCACTCCGCCCCTCAGCACACCGGCTTCCCACCTGCAGGACGGAACACCGTGCCCATGTGGGGATGCCGGCTGATGCGGAAGAAAGAAGGCAGCACTTGGGGGTGAAAGAGCACTTGGGAAAACCTTCATGTCTACTCAGCGCCACACGGCACAGCCAGGAAGGAGGGTCGGCAGGGCAGCGCGGCACGGCGAGCTGAGGTCGGCGTTCAGAGCACCTCCCTGGTTTGGCAGACAGGCCAGAACGGGAAAGGGAAACGGCTCGTTAGAGCACAGCCAGCATCTGGTAAGGCCACAGTGAGGTCCCCCTAACAGGGGCTCAGTAGGAAATGAGGCCGGGAGGAAAGAGGGGATGCAGGAATCCAATTAAGAGGGGAGAAGGCATCACGTGCAGCAGAAGCAAATGGATCTGACTTCACCGCCCCTAGTGTGGCCCAACCAGGTCAAATCCTCATGACATCCATCAAAAGGATCCACAGCCAGCACTGGAAAATTTCCTCACCACATCCCAGCACGCACACAGCATCACTGAACAGCACGAGCTGCCTTGGAGGCAAGCTGCAGCCTCAGGGGGGTGACAGCCGACTTCTTAAAGGTGAGCTCAGAGAACAGCATTTAGCAGAGGTGGACAGAGGTCGGCACACCTGGAAACCTTGATTTCCTCTCTTCAGGAGCTACTCCTGAAGCCACGGACCCACAGCCTGGAAAAGCACACGGCTGGCTGGTGGGAAAGGACAGGAGTTCTTTCTAGGGCTGTTGTACAAGTGCCTCGCAAGGGCCAAAGAGGTCGGGGCAGACCTTGGAGCTCCCAGAAATAAGGACACAGGTGCTCTCCCACACGTGGCAGATCTGTTCTATTCTCCTAGGCCACCACGCGTGTTTCTTCCCTGGCACTGTAAAACACAGCTTTTCCAAGGTATTTATTGCTGAAGGGTCACAAAGCCCAGCTCAGGTGACAGCAAGCCCCAAACCAATGATAAGCAAGAAAAGCCCAGAGCCCCAGAGCAGGAGAGCAGTGGAATTTTCCAGCTGGCACAGGACTTGAGGCAGTGAGTAGGGACCGCTGAGGGCAGCTGCGCACACCCCCCACCATTTGCTCTAGGACTTCTCTGAGTATGGGCTGCTTCCCTCAGAAGGCAGAAAAGCGACGGGAAAGGATCACAGGGCAGCTTCCAGAGGGAGCCTGTGCTTGACACAAGCGTGAGTCGAAAACAAAAAGGGAATTGAATCCAGGCCCCTTCCTGTCAGTCAGCGACTAACCTTGTCAGAAGGGATGGCAGCGCTAACTGAATCAGGCAATTCATTAGGTTGGGGCACACAGCAAAAGCCCACGCTCTCTGGAGCAGAACTACAGTGAAAATCCAGGGTAATGAGTTGCAAACTGCCTTTGTAAATGACATTTCTGCAGTGACTCTGGCAGGCTGGGAAAAGAGCTAATAGGAAAATCATTAGGTAGCATCCCTTTGATATTGTTGAAAAAGGCATAGGCTATTTTTCCTGCCCCCTCCATAATTAACCTGGCATACTACCCATAATACTCCAGGCCAGTATTCCCACAGTGAAGCACCTTATTTGCATCGGGGAAAAGAAGGGAATGATACACAAGAGGAAGACGACTTCTAGAAAAGCTTAAGAAGCTTTGAGATTCCCCCCCCTCCCGTACACACGCATCGCATCTTCTTCAATTAAATCAGCAGTTAAGCTCTGCCCAGTTAGGAGACTTCACAAACTTCTGTCACAAAGTCAGCACACACGAGAGAAGCTGTCCAGGGAAACTCAGCTGCTGAGAGGCTGACTTGCCCAGGGTTGCTTTCTGCTGTAGCAGAGCTGGAATGGGACACAGCTCTGTGCTTTGCCCCTTCTCTATAAAACCTGTCCCGCGTCCTTGATTTTCACTGTGCTAAATCAGGCAACAGACTTCCCCTTCTTAAATGCAAAGCAGCTCTGAGGAGCGACACCTACCCACCTGGCTTGTCTGCCGGCAAGGAGAGGTGTCATCTCACGATGGTGATGTAAAATGAACAGCATCACAGCTGGCAGGTGGTCCTGTAGGACCCAGTGCTCTCTAACAGCTGCGAAGGTGACAATGAAACACCGAGACGTTACTTACTGCATCGGCGCAGGGCAGCGTTAGGATTGTGCTCATCACAAGGCAGCGACTGAGACACCAGGGCTGGTGAGATCAACTGCATCTTCAGGAAGAGTCTGGAGAGTCAGACAGCACTGCTTCCAAACTTCATTCCCATGAAGATATGGACCTACGGTCAGAGTAGCACAAAAAGGCTGATCTCTGAAGGAGCAAGGCTTCACTTACCCACCACACTCAGCTCTCCTGAAAATGCAGAGGTGCCACGGGTGTATTTGAAAGATGTCCGAATGACACTGAGATTCACAAGCTTCTATAGGAGAGCTGGAGCTGTGGAAAGGTGCCTCACCTGTCACTAAAACTGGATCAAATGAGGACGACAGGCACAAATTGTTATCTTTTCTTGGCATGAAAAAGCCACGGTCCCAGCTATCACACTCTCACAACCTGCAATCTGTAGCAAATACATCAGGGCACCTTATGAGGTCTACAGGAAAAAGAAGTGTGTGCCTGTGTATTTGGACACAGCGAGCACAGTGCTGCTCTGCTGAGTCCACTGCCTGGTCCACTACTTGGGAACAGGGGTGCCCCCACAGTGCCACTAAGAAGCAGGCTGCAGGCAACCAGGCTAAGGGGGTAAATACACCCTCCTTACAGCACATCTCTCCCGGCTTCAAACACTTACCTCTGTGGTAGGGCCAAACTTGAAGAAATATCAGCAAAATGTCAGCAGTCCCTGAGAGACATCGGCCGCGGCCACAGAACAGAGTGAAACAGTGACATATTTCTAAAAACCTCTGCTGAGAAATTCAATCAGACTGACGGGTTATAATTCCATAACAAAAATACAAGGTTGAGGTTACAAGTGGGAACTGAGATCACCCTCAACTTTAATTTACCTTTCATGATGCCCCTGGGTTACTCTCCCTCGGATTACACAAAAATCAAGTTGACAGTTCCCCTTTTTGGTTCCCATGCATTAGGTCAGATGCTACCGAGGACTTTGTGAAGAAAAAACAGCAAGCTCTATGCAGGAGCAGACAAAGGCCTGACTGGCTGGGTCTGTATACTTATGTAGCAGGTTCTCTGATTTATCCACTTTCCCATCTTGATAATAAAAATAAATGTTTCCCTCCATGGCCAATCTTTTAACAGGCTCAGCACCAACAAGCCTACAAAATGCACAAACTCTGCCTGTTTTATCCCAGCAGGAGGTGGCCTTTATTTTTATTTTTTACATCAGAGGCCTCTCTAAACAGATTGGGCAGCACTCAAAGACTGAATGCAGGATGGGTCTCAAGTCAGAACAAGGGAGGGTCCATCAGCATTACCAGTTTAACATCCTGTTCTCAACAGAAGACTGAACTAGCATTCAACTCATCTAAGGAGGTGGGAGGAAGGAGAAAGAACAATAGATGCTCAACCCAAACTTGGTTTTAATTAAAAAAAAAAAAAAGACTACTACCAGCATTGCTTTATCATGTTCCAGAATTGCCTGATGCTAGCTGCTATCAACTGAGCCACAGCAGGAACAGCAGGGACATTTGTTAGCACGAGGCACAGCTTTAGGGCTAGGGCAGTCTACCAGCACTGCAATCAGCTGAGATCCTCTCTTCCATTTTCCAGCTCAGTGCTCAGTCCCATATTAAACAAGCACTAGTACAAGCAGAGCTGCAGAACATGAAGCTAGACAATAAAGCCCTTAAGAGCAGCTCCATCTACTTGTCTCTCTCTGTGTGGAGGAGGCAAACAGAAGTTCAAACTCTGTCCTGCTGCAATCTTGAGGCGAGCTGCAGCTGGAGCAGCCCGTGGCTGCCATAAAACAAAGTAGGTCAGGATGCTCTCCCCCCATCGGGGAGCAGTGTCCAGCAGCGCCCACACCAGCTGCGTTAGCTGCCTCCAACAGCCACACGCAATGCATCAGAGATTGCATCAAAACCACCTCTACTTCCATCTGCCTCCTGTCCTCAGAGCACAGTTAGGCTCTGCACACGCTCCCCACTCCAAACTGTCCACAGTTCAGTCCCTGTCAGCTCCTAATTCAGACAGCTCTGCTCCTAGTTGCTGCCCTCACCGTCTTTATGTTGTCCTTCCCAAAAAGCACAGCACCTCCTGCATCTCTCCCTGTTAACAACTATGCCTTCTGCTTCATCCCTGGAATAGTTTCTAACTCTTTCATTCAAGCCAGACTCATTAACCAGCTGCTGCAGAGCTGTCTGCCTCCCCCAGGTACTCAGTGCATGTCATTTGTTAATGACTCATCTCAGACTGGGCTCACTGCAAAGACACCCCTCTCTTTTTGCTGCACCAAGTGCATCACTGGCAGACCAGGACGAGCCAAACATGCAAACAGCTTAGTTCTTCCCAATGTCCCTCCCTTCTTCATCATCTCTCACCATCAAGCACAGGACAGCTCTTTACTCCAAGTGCTATTTCCTCCCTTGCTTCTTTACTGATCAGAGGCAACGTGCACCAAAGCACAGATAGGACCCTTAGCCCAAGTGGGCTTTGAGAACAGCAAAAATGCAAGAATGGACTCAAGAACTTCCACCACACTAAAGAATTTTCAGTAAACTAATGTGGTCCCAGTAACTGGCAGGGAACAAACATCAGGGATGCCAAATTCACATCTATTTCCCCTGCACTGAGGCTTGCTGAGGAGCTAAACTGATTTCCAAACGCATTTGAATTCCCCTTGTATCTTTGCAGGACTGCTATTAGACACAGGAGGGAAAGAAAACAGCTTACTGAGGACCACACAGCCTCCTGCTAGTCAAACCCTGCGAGATGCTGGATGACCAGTACACTGCAGCCACCCACACAGGAAGCCAGAAGCACTCAGCCCCTCTTCATCACACACATCTATTAGGCTTGGGTACATGAAGTCCACCTACACCTCCTGCAGCTGTCAGCTAAACACCGGGAGATGCTAATACTGAAACCAGAACAGCCACAGCAAGGGTTCCCTCGAGATATAAGTGAAGGCTTTGTGCTTACTCACTTAACATTTAACATCTTTCAATGGGAACTTTTTTGGCTAGTATTTTCAAGGGAGAGAGCTGACAATGAATCAGAAACCAAGGGACTCGACCCAGAGGCAGCTGGGTGGGAGGCATTTAGATCCACCTCTCTAGACTGAAAGCCAGTGTGCCTGCACTGCAGGAGGAGAGAAAGGGAGAGAATTTCCCTTCACAAGTGTACAGCAGGTCCTGGAGCTAAGGACTGAGAACATGCAGACGGCAAAGAACTCCGCAGCATTTAGTGGAAGGCACGTGCATTGCACAAAGTAACTGCAGGTGACAGCTGGCTGCAGGACTGGAGTATTGTCACAGCCCTCTGCTTGAACAGCCCCCCCCTTCCTGCTCCTGGAAAACCCTTCTTTTTACAACACAGAGTTTGCTAGACTCAGAGAAAGGAATCCAATTGCCAAAGATGGAGCAAAACTTCAAACCTCCCACTATCAGGCAGCCACGGTGTTTGCGCTCTGGACTCTGGGCTCAGTTACTGGCTTTGCCACAGATCCTTCCACGCAAACTTGGATAAAGATGAACTACTGACAAAACAAGAACAGTAATTCTGTTTTCCAGATGCGTCAGGGAGATTAGTCAGACCTTCTGATAACGTAACATCAGGAATCAAGTAAATGTTCATGTGAACAAGTGCTAAAGCAGCCTCAAAGCCAAGACTCTGAACTCTGACATTAAATCAGCATTTTTAATTTTTTTTCTAAAATGTGCTTTTTTTTTTTTTGTGAATTGCTGTTCCAATGCGAACCCCATCCTCCCCCTTAAAAAAAAAAAACCCACTCCTCACCAAATCGGGTGCAAATCACCCAAAGTTAGTCTGTAACAAATAAAAAAAAAACACAAAACAAAGGCTGAAATGCTTCAGAATCACAACAATGTACAAAACAAAAAGAGAAGAAAATACAACCTGAAAGTGTTCAAAATTCAGAAAGACTAGTCAAGTCCATTGGTTCAGCAAGGGGATACTGCTGTGACCCCTGCCAGTGGGTCCTGGGCCACCAGCCTGCCATGATGCTAAAGGGGCTCTTCTCCCACGCAGACCACTGTCACTAGCGCCCAAGGAAGAGCAAATGCATTACCCTTTGGAGGTATCAACACGGGAACAACTCACAAGCAGCTCTGGGAGGTCACATCACATTCTGAAGGAACACTGTTTCTAGTGTGTCCCTAACCGTCTGGAAGAAAGCAAGCTTAAAAAGCAGCCTGCTTCCTCCTTTCTACATTGATGTCTCAGAGACGCAGACCAGCGCGTTAAATCTGCGAGAGATTGAAGGGCTTAGCAAGGGCAGTAAACAGACAGTTAAGTAAACAGCCCAGCATTGAATCTCATCTTCACAGAGCGAGGTAGCGTGAATTTCACCCCAGTTCAAAACAGACGGGGTAGTGGAAAGGCTGAAGACTTCCATGTTAAGCAGTTCCTGGCCTAGAAACCTTTCTGCGTTCCCTCTGGGAATGAAAAGATCTGTGTTGATGGCTTCCTCGCTCCCAGCCTGGCTTTGGTAGCCACACTTCAACCCCGGGATTCACTCTCGATACAGAAGTTCTCCCAAGATCTGATTTAGTACAGCAGCTTCCTGAAAGTTAAGCAGCAATAAGACTGGCTGAGAGGGAGCAAAACTGTCCACAGATTTTTCTTTTTACTGCCCCGTTGTGCTAGTTCCTCTCTTCAGAAGTCCCTCTTTAAAGGACCAGAACAGAGACACTCTCATAACGAATAGGGGCTGCACAGCGTAACTTTGCCAGGTGCTGCATTCAAACAGGGCTTTTATTTGCCAGCCTGGAAGGGACTGGCCCAGAACCCACTGGAAAAGGAGACACAGGCCCTTTTTTGCTCCTCCTGCTGTCATTCCTAGCTGAATGACGTTTGGATGGTATGTTCTAGTGACGGCTGGAGACCAGCCCTTTAACTTTGGACATCTTCTTTGTGGGCTGCCTTTGTTCTGTGTGTGGAGGGCACTCTCGCTCTACCAGCTGCTGTTCCATCTCCTGTGCCGACGACGAGGCTGTAGCTTTTAATGTTTTCTTTATGTTTGTGACCTGGCCAAGAAGAGACAGTAAATCAGCACCAGCTTCCTTCTCTCTTTGCATTACAAACTCTGTGCATAAACATGTTGAGAGAAACCCTTGGAGTATAGAGTGGAGGCGATCAAAAACTCTCCCACCAGAAACAGACTCCGCATTTGAGTTTTAAGGGGCAACATCTTATACTCACTTAAAGCCAGCACTGTTAATAATCCATACCTGACTCAGACTGGAAGCAACTAGAGGATACTTACTACTTTTAAGAGACAAAAATACAACATACCATCACCCTGGTTGGCTGAAGGGAGCTACTACTGCCTTCTTACCATTAGAAGGCAGCCATCTTACCATTCGGCCGGCCAGAAGCAAAGGAGTCAGAGAGAAACAAACTCACACTTCCAACAGCATGAGTCCCAAACGAAAAGGGAAAATGCCACTTGGGCTAACTGTCTGGCTGAGCCACGGATATTTGCTAGAAGTGGGAACAAGAACTGGTCTGTGACAGGGAGGAGTAGTGCTCCTGCTACTCTGGCTGAAAAGCAGAGACAAAGCACCAGGCACCGTATCCTATCTCGTGAAACCCTGTAGGGCTCACCAGTAATACAATCAGCAAACACTAAAAACAGAAAAAGAAAAAAAGAAAAACAGGCCAAAGCAAGTTTGGGAGTCAGGTGCACCAAGTCCAGGCTGAAGGCATCTGGCAAACCAAAGGTACTACGGGTGCCAATCAAGCCGCCAAGCATGAACTGCTTCAGAAAGCAAACGTAAACCTGCAGGGACGCAGCACTCTGCAAGAAATAAACCCTCAGCAAGCGTCTCGGGAGGACCATTTTCACCTTTACAGCTGTATTAGCCAAGATTTGCTCTCACTAGTAAATACACATCAGCAGGGGCTGACATCGTGTGCTTGTGCTGCCATCTATGGACGTAGAAGCAAATACAGCCTACAGCAGGAGAGCGCCCAACCTTGAGCGCACTGCTCAAGAGCCCTTTTATGCAAAAGGAATGAGACTCAAGAGATTTCTCATTTTTGTTTGTTTGTTTTACCCTACGCTCTCAGATTGAGAAGAAAAGTGAGGTTTTCCTTCCTTACACAAAAGAAACAGAACTATACCCAAGCTCTGCGTCACAAGCACTCTTTCCCTGATCAATCAGTTGAGGGAACTACAAGTATTGTACACCTGGTCCATTTTTACACAGAAAAGTTCCAACCCACTTAAGAGTGGGCAAATTTGATGTAGGTCTTCGTGGCGTTATTAGCACAAGGAAAAAGATTTGTGTCTTTCCTCCCCCAGAACAGTACATCTGATCCGCACAACCGCTAGCCTAATTCAGAGGAGCCATAACCATTAACCAGGTGTTACCAGACTATCCAGTCGAAAGCAACATTCAATCAAAAAAAGCACTGAGAAGTCTGAAATGAATGTGCACCCACCTCCATCTCTACCTGCTGCTGAGTTCGGTGATGGTTCTCTTTGTATTGGTTGGCTCTAAGTACTTGCTGCTCAATCCCTAAAAGAACCGCTTCACAACCGTCACACCTGCAAGACACAGACAGTATCCAAGAGCATTTAGGAGTCTGCTCTGGAGCAGCTCAACTCACGCAATCTGAAAAGTTATGCTCAACTGAGAGATTAAGAGATTATTAAATGCATCCTTCCTGCTAAAAGACTAGTTCTGAAAAAGCCGTCGAGAGAAAGCTTTGCTGATTACTTGATGCATTTCACAGCTTTTTTTAAGCTGGTCCGTGTTACCCTTACCTGCCCATCAAAAAGTAAGTGCAGGTTCATTGCACCATCAATTTGCTTTTCAATCAGAATTACTGCTTAAAATAGGATGTAAAACAATTTAATTTTAAAACTAAACACAGGAGTCATATTGAGAGAATTCCCTTGCCTGTCATGCGTTCAAAAGACAAAAGTGTTCCTCCAATGCAGAGCTCATAACTGGAGAGGACAGAAAAGGAATTGGCAGTGGGTTCATTGTTAACTTCCAAACAATGCTGTAAGGTCCTGGACGCTGCCAGAGCCCTCCCGCTGAGATGGAATGAGGGGGTTGGAGTAGAAAAGGAAAACTGAAAATAACCTGCTTCTACCACGGCAGTTCAATTACTTTCCATGCACCCATTAGTGTAACAACTAAGCAGCGATTCCCAGTCAGCTCAGAATCTGCCACAGCTTCAACTGCCTACAGAGAGATTTCGTTGGGTGGGATGGGAAGCTGACTAAAAGTGAGAAGCAGCTTCTCAGCACAGATGCAAAAAGACAGTACCACAGCTGCAAACACAACGGTTGCACACAGCCTGCATCAGCAGGAGCCAAGAGAAGGCAAACTTCAGTCTTCAGACTTGAAGAGACATCTGCCCTAAGAACTGTGACTCTCTGGAATTTCCCCATACAGGTCTCATCACAGCACAAATGGCTGAAAACTAATAGACAGCTTTGTTTTCATCACTGAGCGTAACAGCAGAAAGGGGAGAGGGCCAGACCCTGAGGTGGTGACCACAGTTTGGCACAAGTGTTTGAAAAAGCCCTCGACTCCTCCCTAGGGTTCTGTCACGTAAAAGTTTTGGTGAGATCAGAATCTCAAGATCTAGTATAGTTTGGCTTGATACGTAACGCAAATTGAAATACAGATGGGACCGTGGAAAAATTGCTCAACAAACTCTTCCTTTAAGTGTCTGCTTGCAGCATAAGACTCCTGATTGATGGAACAAGTTGACATTGAGCCAGCACTTGCAACTTCCAAGGGATGAGAAAAAAATAGGACAACTATGCACAAGAAACAATCGAGTTGGAGAGACCGCCTCACCATTCCTGGAGTGTTTTGACAATGTTACTGATGTCCTTCTTCTGAATGTCTCTGCCAATACAAAAATCCACCTCTAGCATCTGGTTTCGTTGATCCAGCTTCCCCTGGATAATATCTGTATAAACCGCTTCTATAATCAGGTCTTCCAGCTCCCTCAGATTCCTCATATCCAGGTCCTTCAGCAACACGGAGTAGGGAATGCACTGAAACCAGCAAGTGCAAGAGTAAGTTAACAGTCCTAACCAGAACGAGCAGAAATAGTGTTGGCAGAAGGTCAAAGCCCAAACATTTATGGCAACCTACACTTCAGTCTGAAAGTACAACAGGGACAAAACAAATGCCTGCTACTAGTCTATTTAATATTCCAACATGGCCTGGGCAATTCCTGAAGTTTTGGCACAGTGCCTTCTGGAGGAAAAAGGTAATGGGACTGGAGAAGAAATTAAGAGTGACGATTAGTTTCCTCCAGAACAAAAGAGTCTGTCCTTTTAAGGATGATCCCCCACCTCCAGCAGTGAAAGAAGCCATACACAGTTTCCCAGCCCTCACTAATCAAATTGTATGGCTGTTCTGACACTTCCACACCCCATCCCCAAAAGTCCATTAAGTTTATGTCCCAAATGCACCACGGGAACAGCACACATTACAGCTCCTTTCCAAGTTGCAGCACTTTTGTGAGCAGTCAGACAGTTTAACACAACTCCTGTGCAAAGAGCTGATTCAATTTTCAAACAAAAAAAAGTCTGCTGTCATTCACAGCGTACTTTACCTTCATTCTAGAAGCCAGGCTCACTATTGTCAAGTGTTTCAGCTTGTTTCTCTGAGTTGCTGTTAATTCAGGCAGGTTATCTTTGTTTGCTGTTAATGTTAAAAAAAAAAAAAAAAAGAGATTCAGAGCTTTCCCACACAAATAACACAATCCAGGCTGCAGAACCACTGGCCAGTTAAACTACCCTGAATCCTGAAAGAAAACTCCAGCTACTGGGGGTGCTGCTAAAGCAGAGAGAGCTGAGCCCAGAGAGGAAGTGAGAGGAAAATTTAAAAAAAGCAAGTTCACAATTTCATTCTTTTCAGTTTCTTTAGTAATTCTGGTTTTGGAATTAGAATGTAATTCTCACCTACACAAGTAATGTCCTGCCAAAATCGTTGGCACATGCTTGGTTTCTACCACCAAGTTTTCTTTATTTCATTATCAGGCTGACAAATTCAAACCTCTTTTTGCTTACCCATTTGTAAAATACAGTTGCTTTTCTCTCTGAAGGGCTACAGAATTTCCAGTTGAGAGTATAAAAGTACCAGGCTGAGGACAGGAGGAGAAACTTTTAATCCAGGCACTTACACGGCCTCAATGTCACTGTGCCGTATCCATATCCCTTAGGAACATTTAAAAGCAGAAAGGAAACTGCCAGCTTTCCAAATCAAATCTTTAAAATACCTGATTTAATGAAAAACAGTGTTTTGGTGTCCTCACGTTCTCTCAGCCATCCCAACTCATTCAAAGATCCACGTTTTGATCAATTCTCCCCTTTTCCCTCTCTCAGAAAAGACCTGAGCTATTGCGTGCTGGGATGCAAGACCCACACACAGCAAACACATCCTCTACTTGCTCACAAAGTCCACGAGGCTCACGTTGTTCCGCAGCCATTGGAATTTTCAGCATTTGCATTTACTGATGCAACTTCTCCTTACTGGAACTGGACGGCTCACCCACTGCAGTGACAGCCAGCACTATGGCAGAATTATTTGTCACAGTCTGTAACAGCCTGGATTAAGCTGCTACCCGCCAATGAAGTTCTAAATAGTAGAAGAACTGAAGCACAAGCACGAGAGATGAAGCACATCCCAACAGATAAAAGGATGATTCACATGTAGCCCTTCTGAAGATGTGTAGGGTCATCATTTCAATTTCTATTCTCGCAAAGAAACATTTTGTTTTGTTTCAGCAATGCTGTCACAATAAAAGGTTATAAAAACCTTTATGGTTTAAATGACAAGTAACGCAGAACAATTTTTACAAAGTTTCTGCAGCTTCCATAACCAGTGTCATCCAAATTTCAAAACAGATGTCTGAAATTGTGCTTTGCAGACATAAGTGCTCTACGATCGTCAATGAGTATTGCTACAGATCAGCTGAACCTCATGTTGCAGTCCAAGCCAAACCAGTAAAATACCAGAGCCTCTCGTTTGGTTATGGCCCTTCCACTTCTCTTTAGTAATTAAAAAGTGCATACAACCCAGTGACCCCCTACAAAAATTCTCCCAAGCCAAGCTGTGTGCTTAGACACTTTCACCAAGCCACACTACACCAGGTATCACAGAAGGCAAAGAACTGCCTGCGACAGTGCTAACAGGCAATCCAGCCTTGCTGCCTGCAAAGAGGCAGCGGTCTCTTACCTACATAGTCTGGGTACGTTCCGTACGCAAACAGGTTCAGCAACTGGAAATAAGCAGCATTAGACCCTTCAGCAAGCTGGATGGAGAGAAAAAAGAAATCCCATGGAACACAGTAACAGTCAACATGACGCTGGTAGGCGAATTCCCCACATCTAAAGAGATACGGGCAAAAACAACGTCAGTTTCATACACGACCACCTCAGAAACGAGGTATGTCACACCAGGCCTCTCCTGGCACAGAAATTTCACAAGGAAACTTCAGGGGAACCCTCATCCTGGGAGTGCCGAGGGGACATTAAGATAGAAAGTCATTTCTTACCTCTTGCACGTTTGTTAATTCCAACAGCTCTCCGAAGACATAAACCCCAGGAGCCTCCAGCACTTGGTTTATCAGAGCAGTCAGAGCTGAGCCACTTGTACCTTTGGCTAGTAAAATAAACTGCTCTAGAAGATTGCAGGACGGTTTCTGTTCTCCAGCCATTCTAAGTTTTTCAATCTGTCAATAAGACAGTACAGTATTAATTTATACATTCCCCTCTCTTTCACTGTGAACTGAAACTGCTTCCCTTTGGCATTCAGAGGGACCCTGCAGGCTCAAATTCTGGTTTATCTAGAAAGCAAATACAATTCAGGCAACATCTGAGTAAAATTTCTGCAGACTGGTCAGTTCCCACAAGAATCCATTCCTGCCAGTAGGTAAGGAGTTTACACTTCATGCTCTTTTCAGATTTTTCCACCTACTGATGCTGTCAAATAAAAGACAGCTGCAGAGGTGTTATCATCTATTATCAGGGATGATATTGTTATGCCTACCACTGGGCGGCTAGCACTTCCTCTTTCCCAAAACTCATTACACAGATGCAAAACAGCAGCTGACCAAATTCACTTGGAAGAATTCAGCCACCTTGAGGCCTGCATAATGCACCTTTGACATCATCATAGATAAAGCATGAGCGCATAACACTCACTGCTTTCTTAAGCCTGAAAGGAGAAAAGAACTGTGGTCTGTACACAGCCTCCATTATACAGTGAAAGCATTTTGGGTTAACGGTAAAGCTCCAGCAACAGAAATACCCTTTCTACAAAGGCTCTATTTAAGTCCCTGCAAAGAGAGGCCTTTGTCTTTTGCTGCTGCCTGATGTTTCCGGTGTGCACGCTGTCTCCCAGCACCAGCGTGTTGCTTTTGAGCTATAAAACACAATTTGTAAACAAATGAAACAAAAAGACACTTTTACAAACAACTAAGGAACTAAACTTCCAAAGCATCTTGCTCAGTCACCAAAGAACTTAGCCGGGGGGAGGGCTGTTCTTCGTGTTATATTGACGTAAGATGACTCCCAGGTATAGGAAGAAACCCTCACTCTGTTGAAGAAATCAGATACTGGAGAACCAGGATCTTGGGTCTGAGCTCTGGCACACAGCCGCCTCAGACAGGGTGCAGGGTGACACGGGCATCTGCATGGCAGACAGCACAGCTTCATTCATCACTCAGTCACCGAAAACACCCTTAGCTCCATTCCATTCACAGAACCATTTGAGCTGGAAGAGCTCCTTAAAGGCCATCTGGTCCAACTCCCTGCACTGAACAGGGACACCTACAGCTCTATCAGGTGCTCAGAGCCCTGTCCAGCCTGACCTTGGGTGTCTCCACAGATGGAGCACCCACCACTTTGCTGGGCAGCTTATGCCAGTGTCTCACCGCCTTTATCATGAAAAGCGTTTACCTTATATCTAATCTGAAAATCCCCTCTTTTAGTTTGAAAATGTGTCCCCTTGTCCTGTCACAACAGGGGCTACTGATGAATCTGTCCCCTTCCTTCCTACAGCCTCCTTCTGGTACCCAGAGTCTGCTCCCTGGTCTCTCTACCACGTTCCCGCGTCCAGGCCGTCTGGCCCCTGCTCACAGCAGAGGAGGTGCTCCATCCCTTGGATTACTTCTGCGGTCCCAACCTGAGAAATGCCTGCAGTGCAGCCCCACTCCATCTGACTCCCAACCCCCCGGGTCGCCCCGCTCTCGGATACGAGGTAGGCACCGGGGCTCACACCTTCCCCATCCCGGAGCCGCCGTGCTGGGAGCGGAAGGCAGAGCTCGCGGCTCCCTCGCCTCCCTCCCCGGTCACCGACACAGGATTACAAAAGAGACGCGGCATAAAGATAAATGAACGCTAATTCTTTGCCCCTCTCTCCGAGTCCACGCTCCAGTGCTACCGCAGCCACACGGAGCCGTGCCGCCGGGACTCCCGCCCCGCTCCCCCCGCCGGGTTACCGGCTGAGAGCACCGTGCAGCATCCCGCCCGGCGCCGCGCCCCCCGCCCCGGCCTTCCCCGGCGCACGCCGCGCCCTCCCGCAGCAGCCCGGGCTCCCACCGCCCCGCTCGGCGGAGGGCTGGGGAAAGCGGAGAAGGGCCCCGCGGGCAGCGAGCCGTGCCGGCCGGGAGGGCGGCTCCCCGCCTCGCTCCCCCGGCCTCGCCTTACCTCGCCCCGCGGCCCTCTCCGCCCGCCTCCCGCCCCGCGGCTCCCGGCGCCGTGCCCGCCGCGCCTCAGGCCGCCATGATGGCGGCGCCGGGGTCCGCGCGCGGCTCCTTCCCCCGGAACGCAGCGCCGCGCTCCGAGCGTTCCGGCCTCGGCCGGGGGCCGCAGCTGCAGCCCGCTGTGCCCGCAGCACGGCATCACGAGCCGCGTGTAGGAGCGGGGCCCCGAACCACAGTGCCCTCCGCTGCCAGGCTTGCTCCTTCACCCTTAACGCTCTCCTGCTCCTAGGGCACATCTCATCCTCCCCCCGTTCTGGTCACCAAATTGCACCGTCCTCGTGCCCCTGTCTCCATCAAGACAGACCACAAGCACACAGCACCCACCCCACACAGCCTTCACACCTCCCCACAGCAAGGGCTGGAACTAAATGATCTTTAAGGGCCCCCCCCCCCCACCTCCAACCCAGGCCATCCTGCGATCAGTGTAACAACATCCACCTGCAGACCATGATTAACACACTCCACCTGATGCACACTCATTTACTGGGGCGGGGCGATGCTGGCCACGCTTGTGGCATCCCCAGGAGTGCAGGATGCCAGGGTGCCCCAGGGCTTGGCGCGCTGGGTCTCCCTGAGCCATGACACCGCAATCCCTCAGAGCAAACACTCGCTGTCAGGCTGCACCACTTCCTGAAAAACAGTTTAATTACAAGCAAGCAAAGTGTCTGTCTCTCTCAAGGGCACAGCAGGTGCTGGGGATACGATGCGCCAGGGCATCGTCTCGGGGGTTTTGCACTCCAGAATGACCTATGCGAAGGGCTTCCATTTCAAAGCCAGGTTTTACTGTGTTCTTTGTTCTGATGGCGTGACAGCGTTGGGTCTATTTTACACTTACAGGTTCCATTCATCTTTTGAATCTGTGCATATGCTACAGCCTTCAGAGCGGATTAAATCTTCCGTTTTATGGCAAGAAGCAGACAATGCCTGAGGAGCTGCAATGGGGCCGTTAATGGCAATAAACAATTGAGCGGTTGTGCCGGGCAGGACAATGGAGGCTGCCAGCTGAGCCATTGACCAACCAGCCAGCCAGTCCTCCTGGGGCGTGAATGGAACCTTGCCAAAAGATGGGGTGAAGGATCACAAGGTGCCAGGAGTGAGTTTCGAGACTCTAGGCGAGTGGCGTGTATGAGTGACAAACCAAAAGGCTGAGCTCAGCCCGGGGTGTGGGAGAGCGGGGAGGCAGCTGGAGGAGCAGAGATCCTCCCCAGGACACATACCAAGACCCAAAAGATTCTCTGGAAGAGGGAGAAGAGATGGGGTGCGAACAGGAGGGCTGGGGGGGTTGTTTCCTTGCCCAAAACCTGCACGCTCATCTGTGTTGTGCGTGAATAAAGCACGCTTCTGTCTAAAATTCCTTAGCAAAGAGCAAAGTGCTTCTGGCTTTAAGTCAGCCAGTCCCTGAAGATCAAACCGTGGACCTGCACAGGCAGGAGTGAAGAGCTTTTGGGGAATGAACATCAGAAACTATTAGGGAAACTGACAGGGCTTAGCCTGTGCTTCAGAGCCATCCACAGCTGGTCCCCGGGGTCCCATGTTCCAGAGGAGGGGCATCAGGAGAGCAGAGAGATGCAGCTGTTGGGATGCCGTTGTGATATTCAGAGCTTCAAAGCAAATTGGATGTAAAAAACTAGGCCCTGCACAGCAAGGGAACTCAGCCAGGGCTATAACAAGCCATTCAGTAATTTGCTTAAGCCACACGTAGATCTCATCTGCACAGGGAGGGAGAATTAACTCTTTAATCACATCCTAAACAGGCCCTCCACCGTGGCTCATACTGCCCCACAGGTACACTGACACAGCTGCCCTGGGAGAAAAGCACATCGCCTCATTTACCTCAAGAGCTGTTAAAGCTGAAATCCAGGGCTGAAGCAAAAATGGAAATATATGACTGTAAGCTATTTCCCATGGATCGTTTTTGCAACCTCTTGTTGGAGCCTGCAGATAAAAAACAGCCAGCTGCTACCAAGCCCTGCTGCATTAGCTCCTTCCAAGTCATCCAGGAGGGTCTTTTAGTCAGGCTGTCCTGATATCTCCTGACTGCTGCCAGCCAGCATGCCTGTCTGAAGCGGACTTCAGAGGATAGCATCAGTTAAGCTCAGCTTTTGGGATGGATTTTTTTTTTTTTTAAATAGAAAAATACAAGCACGCACAGCTGTCTCGTCCCCTTTTAAACTGCTATTGCAACCTCTTGCTCCACCCACGCAGCTTTCCACATGCAGGGAGATGTTAATCCATTTTATCTTTTAATGTTGGCATTATCTCTTGACTCACCCCATCTCTTCCCCTTGTGATTCTGCAATCTAGGTCCCATTTAGGCAGCAGATAATTTCACCTTTCTTCCCTGTGCTACCTGAGAAAAGAAACCACAAATTCAAAGGAACCTCTCCAAGCAGTGGGGTCACGAAGCCCCAGAGAGAGACTAAGCACACGGTTTCTCTCTCAGCTGGGAAATAACATACGAGACTACAAAGTCACCTGTAAGTGACCAAGATGGGGACAGCTGTGATTACAGCTCAGTGACACTCCTCTGTCCCACAGATTCTGTCTCACCAATCTCAGTGTCTGGTTCCTCAGGCTCTTGAGTCCCGGCTTCTGGCTGCTCACCCTGTCTGTGTCTGCACCCTGCTGCCAGGCTGGCAGTACCAGCTTCACCCCTTGTTGGTGTGCACCTCCCTGCACCACAGCATGTGATTCTGGATGTGTCATTGGCAAGAAAGTTGTCACCTGGCGTCACCAAGGAGAAGGCAATCAATGAAAGCAGGTACTTTTGTGTTTCTTATCTTTTTCCTCACTTTCCATAAATAAGTGGGTTTAAATAAAAAAACTCCTCATAGAAGAAGTATTTAGGACAACATAGGAGCTTACCAATAACCCACACAATACACATCATATTAAGAAACTATGCACTAGGCTAGGTTTATCTACCAGGATTAGGATCTGATTCCTGAAGTGTCTACTAATTTCATTTCCCAACAAACTTAAAGCAAAACAAAATCAACTGCTGGCACCATAGTTATGTTAGAGCAGGAACACCCACAACTGGCCCAATGGACAGTGGCTCTAGGGGTAAGATGGGCTGTGTAAATGTTAACACCATCCTGGATGTGGCTTCATTCCTCGCCCACACATGCTTTCACCATACTTCACCCATTTATTTTCTCTCTCCTTCCAGGCTTTCAACACCACAGTTGCCAATGCACATGTCCCAAGCACAAGGTGATGAGGACACCTAAGAGTGGCTAAAGTAGCTGTCAAACTCTACATTTCCCAGGATCCAGAGACTAATCATCTCTCACCTCGAGCAGGCCACGAGGAACACGTGTCTGGATGGTGGCACATAAGCAGTTGTTTGACCCCTTCCATCAAGTGTCAGATGGGAGAAGACCCCAGTTTATGAACCTATCTCCCTGAAACACAAGCTCTCATATCTGTACCTTTGGAGAAGGGCACTGCAACGTGCTCTGGGGAGGCAGAAAGCAGGCTAGAGGCGTCTCCTCACCTGCAGTGACAGCTCAGACTGTGACACCTGCCAGATTCACATGCTCCAGAGATGCAAAAGCAAAGGTGAGGTTTTTAGAACCAAGTGGTGCAAGGGAATAGCGAGATTTGCCGCAGCTTTCTGGCAAGCAGATTGGAAAGCCGTGTTAACACAGCAAAAGTATTTCGAAAGAACTTGGGCTTTCTGTCAGTCTAAATCAGAGAAAATCCTGAGTTGGATGGGACCCGTAAGAACCATGGAGTCCAACTCCTGGTTCCGCATGGAACCGCTCAGAACTCAGATCACGTGTCTGAGGGCACTGTCCAGACACCTCTCGGACTGCAGCAACTTGCTGCCACGACCACTGCCCTGGGGAGCCTGTGCCACCACCCAACCAACCTCTCAGTGAAGAACCTTTTCCTGATATCCAACCTGAACCTCCAGAGTTACAGCATCTCATGTACCACTGCTGCTCACGCCTGTTGTAGTCCCAAGACCTCCACGCTTCTTTCTCTAATTTTTTTGGGGGGGGTTCAAAACTGAGCGACGCAGAGGCCGCCACACACGTACCTCCTCACACAGCGCGGAGAGTTTGGGAACCCTTGTCAAAACCACAAAGGCTCCAACACCAGCTTCTGGAAACGCTCCTACCCGTGCGTCAGAAGCCCTTCGCTGCCGCAGGGGTTGTTTGCTGCGAGAGCTGCTCCTCTCCATCCGCCACCTCTCAGGAGCCCCAGCTGAGGCGGGACGCAGCCCCCCGCACGGCGGGCAGAGCAGCATGCTGTATCTCCGCCCGGCGGGCTCTTCCCTCACACACAACCGCTCGCTTTGGCCTTCTCCAGGTCTGCCGCTGCCCGCGCTCTCCCTGTCTCCCTGCCAGCTTTTCTTGGGGAGCGTTCGCCGCCCTTCCCTGGACGCGCTGGGAAGCGGCGCGCTATCCAGAACGCAACAAGGCCGCTCCATGCAAGCTATCAGGGAAATAAGCGCTCCCTACTGCCAGCGTTAAGGTCGCTCATAGGCTGCGCCGGCAGCGGCCGCGTCCTCGTACGCTCGACGCAACCTTCACCGCGCAGCCCTCCTCAGCGGGGCTGTGCCACGGCGCTGTGCTGAGGAGCTCCGAGGCAGCCTGCGCCGCACCCCCAGTTCTCCTCCTGCACGCGGGCTGTTAAGCGAGGGACTAACGTATTAACGAACAGCCCGGCTCCGGACACGCGCCAAGCAGCCGGGCACGGCGAGGTTTGGCCCGCGGCGACTCCCGTCCCTGCCGACGTCAGCCCCGGCCGGGCCGAGCGCCTTAAGGGGCGCTGCG
This sequence comes from Numida meleagris, assembly GCF_002078875.1. Classification (NCBI taxonomy): domain Eukaryota; kingdom Metazoa; phylum Chordata; class Aves; order Galliformes; family Numididae; genus Numida; species Numida meleagris. The sequence goes on from NC_034412.1 coordinate 8,856,769, forward strand.
CAGCCGCCCATGAATAGACGGGAGGGGGAGGACGCGTCGTCCGATTGGTCCGTCCGGCTGTCCTTCTTCAGCCGGCCGGGGCGTCGGCGGCTCCCGATTGGTCGAACCGTCGGGGCGGGGAGGGCGGCCGCGGGGATTGGCTGCGGCGGCCGGTGGCGGGTGCGAGGGAGTGCGAGGGGGAGGGGCGGGGG
>NC_034412.1:8857189-8888791 GCF_002078875.1 Numida meleagris
GGGGGGGGGGTTGGGTACAGCCGTTTCCCTGTGGCGAGGGCTGTCGTCATGGCAATGCTCTCCCCCCCACCTGGGGCTGTTCCTATCGCGTCCTCCCCCCCCCGCCGCGGGCTGCGGGGCTCTGCCCTACGGACGCGGTGAGCCCGGGCCTGCGCTGGGCCGGGGGGAGCGCGGCTCTTCGGCCCGGGAGCTGCACCGGGCTCCGTGCCGGCACCGCCGCCTGCGTCGTGCGGGGTCCTTCAGCGGTAGCGCTGCCGTACTCCGCGTGCTAACGCCTCGCTCTGCGGTTCATGATAAAAGTTTTCGCCTTGTCGCTTCGCGTGCTGGCTGAGCACGAGTTTAACGCCGATGCAGTGAGGCAGGCACGGGCTCGGGGACAAGGGGAGGGGGGGATGGCTCAGCGAGAAGGCCTGCGTGCATATGAGGGTGGGAGAAATATACAGCTGCTGCATTTACTGTAGCAGATGCTTCAATGCTTAGAGGGCAGGTGCCATCTTGGCCTTCAGGCACAAGAAAACCATTGGTTTTATTTTTCTTTCCCGTAGTGGATAGGACAGAACCAAACTGAATACCCTCTTGATCCAGTGCCGTTATTCCTGAGCGTATTTTTTGGCCAGCGAGGTGCTCCTAATCTCTGTGCCAGCTGCAGCAGAATCTGAGTTACTTGGTTGGATTCAGCTGCTATCAAACTATCGGCAGATGCTTTTCTGAACTTATGAATCACTGTCCCCTCCCCCCAGCTTTTAGTTCTGCATCTGGTTCCTTTGCTTCTGCACTAGTAATATTGACAGTTCTTTTTGTTTATGAAGATGTGAGATTTCAGCTGTCAAAACATGATTTAAGAGCCTTTTGTGCAAGCAATTAGGAAAAGCATGAGCTTCTGACGAGATGAGACCGAGCTTCTGGTAAAGAGAAGTGTTGGGAGAGTTAAGCCTGGGGAACGAGCTTTCAGGTGTTGGTTTCTGCTTGTGTTTATGTATGTTCTTTGCTAGAAGCAGAATTTGACTGAAGGTTTATGTCCTGCTATGGATGAAAAATTCCTTTTGTTGCTTGGCAGTATGAGTAGAAAATGCTTTTTGACCTTTGAGAGAAAGGTGGTTGTACAAGCCTAAAGGTAAACTTGATAGCTCAAAAACTGGAGAATCAGGAAAGTATTTCTCTCATTTACGAGAGAAAGCCCTGAGACAGCGCACCGTGCACACAGGAAGCAGTTTGTGCCCAGATGTGGCTTCATTATCTGTAAGGCAGCCACCAGCTCAGACTTCCTTTCTTGAGGGTAAGCACGTATTCTAGAACATCACATTTTAAAGAGATGCTTTATCTTCTGCCCGCTGTACTACTGCATGTGCTAATTTAGTGCCCTTAGTAAAAAGGGAAGAGAGAAACATCCTCTGAGAAGCTGTTAGGTTTATATTTGGAGTACTTGAAGACTTCCCCCCTCCCTCCCAGGAGAGAGGAGTTCAACTCCGTCAACTTAAGCACACCCCGCAACTTGCTTTTAGCACCAGAAGCCAGCACAGTAGTACTTCAGGTATGGATGTATTAAATTCTTTATGTGACAAGGTAGGTTTACATGGTAGAGGGCATCACTGAGGAATCGGTTTTCCAGAATACTCGCTTTAATACAAGAACAGGCACTTCGGAAATGGAGTTCACATTGAGTAACAAAGTGCCCTCAACCAAGGTCTGTCCATTTGTGGTTCCTGAGAAGAGCCTAACTACAAGCTTTCAAGCTGATTGGGACATGCTGCTGTGGACATTAAATTACAGCCTAAATCCACCCTCTGACTTAACACTAAGATATGCTTTCCTTCCTTTATGACACTAGCACAGAAACATGTTGTGGCTAGCGTCATCAAATTCAGAACAGAATACATACCTTACTCTCTCTTTCCGTAGATTTTGTTACTTAAGAAGATGAAAACCAAAAGGAGAAATATTTGATATTTGCAGGCAAAAGAGGATACCCATTTTATTACACTAGGATTTCTTTTGTGGCACCAGTTAACTGAACACCAACAGTCTAGTAAGTGCGACAATAAAAGATGGAAAGCAGCCAGCAAGAACTTGTATTGCTTGTCACTTTTTGAGAGACAGTATTTGTTATCAGACCTTACAACTATGTTCATCAACTCACTGTTCTAAGGGCAGGGCTTAAAATACAATATTTTGATGGTCTAGCACTCTGAGAATACATTCTAGTAGTTGGGCCTTCAGTAATAGCAGTTCAGTTGGTTAATATTCCACAGGAAAGCATCTTTAATTACCAAGCTTCGTTTCCACAAGTGTTTATGCGCAGCTGGTCCTGTAATCTCAAGTGCAGTCTAACTCTGTCTGCTCTGCCACTCCCTCTGCAGCTGCCTCAGAACTGGGGCAGTTTCTCTGTCAAACTGCAGAGCAGCATTTTACTTGACCTCACTTCCTCAGACCAGCAAGGAGGAAAGAGCTCAGAAAAGCCAGCTGACTGCTGTAGCATGGTTAAGGTACTATGTAAGCATATCCATTTTCTATTTTAAGTCTTACAATTCAAGCAAGATACCACCTCTATTATTCGCTGCTTCACAGAAGAGCCTCATCAGAATGTTAACCTTAGGTAATTGCCACCTAGACACTTAGCAATTTAGGGTAACTTTCCTCAATGAACTTCATTTAAGGCTATGCAGCACCTTGCTGCACTTCAGAAGGCTCCCGAAACAAATTGATATAGTAAACAAAGCATGAGGAAAGCATTAATTGTAGGTCAGAATAATTACGGGCTTAGGAAACTCGTGTTTGTGGTCAGTGTAAGCACATACCAGCAGCTCAAACACTCAAGCTTTTGTAGGCGGAACACTTCAGAGATTCCTACTTCTTGAAATCCCTGAGGTTTCCTTTGCAGCAGCTTCCAGTTTCCCAGAGCTTCTTTCAGTTCTCTTCATGTCTTTATTTTCCCATCTAGGAAATCAGTGTTTTTTTTTTTTTTAAGGGCATTAATTTCTTGGAAGGATGGATGCAGCTGTAGTAATGGTATTAGGTGGAATTGCATCCTTATGAACGCCCAACCTTGTTTTTAATCTGCAGAAAATGGGAGTTATCTCCAACTTCTACCTTGTTCCTGCCATACACACAAGAACTGTGATAAATCACAATCTGGCCTGCCAATTCCCAAAATAGTCAGGAAAGCGACTAGCTTGATGCAGCATTCACAAACTGACAAATCCCAACAGAAGTTCCATGAAATTGGCTTTCCAATTTATTCTTGTCAGGTCAGTTGATCTTTAACTGCTTATTCACTTAAAACACTTATTTATTGCAGTACTGACAGGAATAACAAGGTGGCAGCTTCAGCTGGCTTTAGAAGTCCCCTTTGTCTTTTCCTCTGTGTGCTCCCTCAGATTTTGGCTTGTTTGGATTTTCTGCAGCTGACCAGGAAGATGAATCACCAAACTGATGGGTTAGAAGGAGGTGCTGCCCACCTAGGAGGGAACAGGACTCCCCAGAAGCTAGGAAGTACACTCTGGAGAGAGCCAAAAGCAGGACTTGGATCTAGCTTATTTTAAAGTTGTGTTGGTGCAAGCTGGAAGACATAAGTTTGAGCTCCCCACTCGCGTCTGTTCTTTGAAAAAGAACGGAAAAGTTCCTCCCATTGAAGACATAGGATTCATCATCATATAAACTGAGAATTTGATCTTGTACCACTTTCCTGTGGTACTCTACAAGACAAAGAGCAGCCTGCATCTCCTAGTTCACACCCTGACAGAGTCAGGTCTTTGTTTCAAAGAGGTCAGCTTCGCATAAAAGCTTTAGCCAGGTTACATGTGGTATTTAAGCATCTTTGTGGTCGAGGTACCTTTGCATTATTGGTACCTTATCAGAGTTGTCTTTGGCATCAACAGGTATTCTGCTCTGTTCAGTCATTTGTAGTTCTGGTAGACTGAACACAGGACAGGCTCCTCATGTTTGTCACAGCACTGGTTGTGAGGCAGATCTGCAAACAACACCAGAGCAGTTTCTCCAGGTTTGGTTACACCTGCCTCTTCCTCAACACGAAAAAACGCTCCCCCAGTTCTCTTTCAGTGAAGAATGTTTAACGTAGTCATGCTATAGCAGCATTCTTTGCTTTTCTTCCCATAGACAGTTTGAATGAGCTACGATCAGCTTTCCGCATTTCAGGGTTAACACAGCTCTCTTGTAGCATTGGAAGCAGCGTGTTGTGCTCTGGGCAGAAGAATGGGTGAGGTGCACTGAGAGCTCTTCCATCACAAAAACAAATTAGTTGCCTTGTGCTGCAGCATTATGTCTTAACTAGCGCTTGTTTAAAAGCGTAATTCAGCATGGAATTGCATGTTTTTCTTCTAAGTCAGCAATATTGTTTTAGTACCTTGTTAGAATCATATTTCCATTATTTGTCCATTTGTCTATCCCAAGTTTATTTGACATTTCCCTGGAATAGTAGTATTCGTGTTTTGTTTTTTTTTTTAATTTCTTGCATATTACCAACATAATTTGGTACTAACATAACATTCAGTTGCCATAAGCAAGTTTCATTCCCCTTCTTTCTTTTTAAGATACTAAGATAGTTACACTGTGCATCCTTGGAAGTCAGTGGTCCCTAATGCTTCTTCCATTATTACTGTATTTGAACTTCCACATAGAAGATAGTCATTTAATCCATTACGTGAGAATTGATACAGCAACTTCTCCCCATCCTCACAGGCAACATGTAGGAAAAAAGCCGGACAGGCAGTCGAAGGCTAGTTCTGGGTACAGCACATTTTGTTTAAAAACCTCACAGACATCTGATGCATGTTCTGTGCATCTCAGATTAACTGTCTTCTGTTAACTAAAGCAGTTGTGGCATGGAAGCTAATTCTGAGATGACATGTAAGAAAGCTGAATTAAAGTGGACCTGGAAAGAATGTCGAGAGTGAGAATGTCACATGAAGTTAGTAAGGTGCAGGCCACTGTACTCTGACTTCTACAAGATGTATTCTATTTCCCTGTCTCTAAACTGGGAAATTAAGGCAGCTTCAGATTTGAGTTCAGACCCTCAGTTAAAGAATAAACCGATGCTCTGTTTACATCTAGTCAGTCAAACTTTATACAGAAGTATGGGGCCCATTGCTGGGCTCCTGTGTACAGGTAATAAGCATAGAACTCAATTTATTAAGTTCCAAATATGAACTTACATCTTCCTGTATATCATCAAAAATCAATTCTTGAAGTGCATGAAACATAACCCTTTCCTGTTGCTCACGCACCTTAAGGAGTAGATCTGTATGGACACACTTGATGTGCAAAAGAAATAGAATACTGATTTTATTTAACACTCAGTACTCTCAGCAGTTACCTTTTTGTCTTAAGAGTGCATCACAAGCACCCACAAAGAAGAAAAATCAGCATCTTTGTAATATTACCAGCAGGGCAGGCAGTGGTAAAGACAAGAAAAGAGGTGAGGCAGTATCCTCATTGGACATTACTGTGAAGTTTCCAAGTGTTTGGGAGGATGTCCTGGTATGCATAGCAGGATTGCTGTTGGAAGGCTCCACCCAGAAGGTACCTACCAGTAACTGAGGTGCTCTCCAGTGAGAATAGGAGCCGCATCTCAGCTGCACATTGCTAAATCCTGACTGGCAGCTGGGATTTTCAGCTGTATCTATGATCACGAGATTCCATTATCAGATTTTTCCTGAAGTAAGGTTTGACTGGGGCATCAATGTTAGGTAAAGAAGAGACTTATGAAGAACCTGTCAGATTACTCAGCCTTTCAGTTGATTACGTTCATATCTAGATATCAGATATCTGAAGAATGACAGGCCTAGGCAGAGGGCAAGAGCAAGAAGAGTCATTTTCACCTTCAGTTAGCATTTGAAATAACAATACACTAAGGCGTCGTGTTATTAGATTTACTCATTCCTTCACTGAAAGGCTTGCTTAACTAACTTGGAGTGATGTTGTCTTCCCCTAGACAGGAGGTGTGGGGGATTTTACTTCGTAGTTCTATGGCAGAGTATTTATATGCATCAGTCTGTATGCTGCGCTATGTGCAAAAATCACCTACTCAATAGCTGACCAGGAGGTTGTTACATAGAACAGCTGGCTTTTTCCCTTCCTAATTGTTGCATGAAAGAAATAAGGTGCAAGATTGCCCTAATTAGAGGGGAATGTATACCTCACTCAAACAGATTGCTTACCTGTCTCTTTCCCCCCCTCACTTCACATGACTTGATATGAGCCTTTCCAGAAGGAAGGTGACACATGCTTGGATCCGAGAAACCCAGCTGATGTTTTATTAAGCATGGCAGACTTCTGGTCAGGGGCAGTCTGCTGGGCAAGCAGAGTTAACTTCAAGTCACTGGTTTGAGAAGCAACAGTAAATTCTATGCTAAGAAGTAGTGAAAAAATGGCTGTTTGCCTTGCCTGAAATAAAGATTCTGTGTATTGGAAAATGCTTAGAGAGCCTCACTGTGGATGAGCACATTTTCTGTTCCTCTTTGGCAAGGACTGCTGCTAGTTTTCTGCTTGGAGAACATTCTGCAGCACCCCCAGCAAGAAGAAGGAGAAGAGAGAAAAGGCAAAGGAAGAACCATAGTCCCCATTATGTGGTGGACTAGACCAGTCTATCTGCAAAACTGGATGTCAAGAATATCTACTGACTTGTAATGCAGGGGAATCTTCTAGAGGTGCTTCAGACATTTGGCTTCTAATTTAAGTCTTTAGGGTAGACTCCTTAGTGCATTAGAGCACTCACCTGTTAGTCTAGCCCAGCTTAATTGGTTCTCTAGTAAAGTTGCTTTCTCTCCCAGAACACAAGATGGTGAAAGTTGTTCTTCTAATTGTAAGGCTGATAAGGTTCAAGTGAAATTAACGTGATTTTTTTTTCCAGAAGTTCATTCTAGGAAGTGGCATGGTTCTCTTGCTTCTGAGGAAAGAAGGCCTCTCTGAAAGTTATCTGCCCTTAGATTCTTTCAATGTACTGCTATCACAGCAGCTGTGCAGAGCTGAGAGTACCATTCCCAGCTGCTCGTTACCCCTTGTTCAGATGAACCCTCCAACCTCCTGTTTTCAGTCCGAGCAAGGCACTCTAGCTTAGACAGCTTAAGCAATAGGTTAAGGAGCAAAGACCTGTGTTAGTCAAGTAGGTCAGGTTAGCAGTTTTACTAACAGCTCAGCTGGTAGATTTGGTGGAGAAAGTTGTGCACAGCTGGGGAGGGCAGAGAGCTGCAGCCCTCTCTGCAGCCAGCTGCTGCTGGCACAAACCAGTGCTCCCAGCTTCGCTCCTGCTTCCACTGAGCTTCTGCTCAGTGCAGCCTCACACTGCCTCCTCCAGTTCTGAGCAGTGCAGGATGCTGAGTCCTCACCGAGGACAGGGCTCTCCCCACATTGCCTTGTTTAGTTACCCTTGCAGCACCAAGTTTGAAATCCTACATTAGCACTGCTGAGCTGTTAATATCACATTGCCAAGTCTATGCTTACTTAACTTCCCTTAAGAAAAAGGCCCTTTATATATGTCTTCTCTTTCCCCTTGTTCTGTGCAAAGGGTTTTTAACATTAGTACCTCATCACCAAGAGGATCATGGAGCAAATGCTGTCAGAAACTCGATTTTCCCACAACTCTCACAATGAGGCAGACATGGGAGGCCAGTGGCTGGAAATCCCTTGCAGCCTTAGAGAATAAGTGCACACTATTTTTAAAATAGTCTTTCCAGAAAGGAGAGAAACCAGCAAGCTTCCACAGCTAGTTTGGGCTGTTCGTTTATGACACCCTAGTTAATTCACAAGGAGTTACTGCAATTACACCGTTGCAGTAAAAATGCAGCATTTAAACAGCTCCTGGAAGGAGGTGTTTTTATGTGCTTTCCCCCATGATTCCTTCAAAGAGGACTGCATTACATTAGTATACTAACAAGCTTAAGCTCCACTTCTACAGGGAAGCATTTATCTTCTTAGAAAGAGAAGGCAGGTTCCCTAGTCCTACCAGCATCCTGCCATTAGAATAAGGTCTTCAGAGTTCTAAGCTCCAAGACTCACAAAAACATAAAAATTAAGAGCATCCTCTTTTTAAAGTAGTCTGAAGTACTACTTGCAAAATAAAAGCAGGTTTCTGAGGAAAGGTTGTGAACTTACCTCTTATGATACCCTGGTCTGACTCCTCAAAGAGGAGAATCCAGCCTCCCTTCTTGCCATGGGCATTCCCACCATCTTCTTTCCTCCCCCCCCCAATAACCTGTATAAAATAGGAGCCAGGCACAACCCAGGTAACTAGGAAACAACACTCCCCCTCTAGGGCCTCCAGCCATGCTACTTTTATTGTGGCCTCTTCCTTATGGAAATACAAGCCTGCCAGAGGCCAGGTGAAAATGTTTCACAGGGATCACAGCAATTCCTTGCACCTGTCTCACTGATGTAACAGCAGCTTCTGGTCTCCTGCTGAATGAAGTGTGAACAGTGTCACCGCTTAACAAAATTACATGCACAAGCCCCAGTTTTGCCAGTTCTGAAATAGTAAATGCAGGAAAGAAGGCCAGGGCATATTTGAAAAGGTTGTGCAAATTCACATAAATAAATAAAGATAACATTTGAATGTAGGCACACCTGTAAAGGCTTCTAGTAATGCTGATTATGACCTTGTTGTGTGTTCTATAAAGTTACACGTGTTAACACAAAAGATAATGTTTGAAAAAGTGTCATACTTGTATCAGCTGCGTGGAAGTATGGCTTTTCAATACCTAAGTTGTTATTAAGAATGCACTTGTGAACCAAAGCTGTATTATTTATACATGCTGCTCTTTTTTTCACAGTAGAAGTAATCTATTCTGTTGTTTCAGCTGAAATATATATTCACACGCTGCGGTTAAAACTTCTTAAGATCAGATCTCAGCTACTCTGAAAACATAATGGAGAATTGTAGGATGGCTTGGATTGGAAGGGACCTAAAAGATCATCTAGTTCCCTATAGCATATACCATCATTAGCTACAAACTTGTTATCAAAATAAGTGAAAACAAAAATCTTACTGTGAACTTAACAGTAGGTTTCCTTGACAATGAGAGCCACAGGAACTGCGGGGAAATAATAGAGCTCATTGGGTTTTTTTGTAATTTCAGTAGAGATTTCAGCATTCCCACAGTAATATCTTTAATCTGAATTCCAGTGCTAAAGCAGAAGGATGCCCAGACCTCTGTCTCAGAGATCCCCTGCTGATGTGATGTTCTCCAGCACTCACAGCAGCACAGTTCACATCAGTGTATCTGTGGAGGCACATTGTGGAGCTCTTACCTACATCAAAGTACAACATTCAGAACCAAACACCAGTCTTCTACCTACTCTGAACTACACTGGCATAGAGCTTATTACTTACAGCGTCAGTGTTTTGCTGTAGCACTTTTTCAGACAACTTGCTGTCTTTTCAGACAGCCATACTGGCTAGCACTGTACAGTGTTGGAGTGGTTATCTTGTCTAATCCACTAATCCACACTGCAGATTTAAGCACTTCTCATATTCTAGTGGATTCCTAAAAAAGCACAGTAATTCTGATATGGAGTCCCTGTTTCCTGAGAATTCTGCCTCAATCTGCCTAAATCCCCCTTGATTCCTCCCCTTTGCCTCTGCTTTCAGCGCACTCTGGTCCATTTACGAGATTACGTTCCTCATGCAGCCACCAGTCATTCCCTCTTGACTGTATTTTCATGGTGGTTTTATTCCTTACTTGGTCTCTATGCCCCATGTTTTCTTCCCTTTCTCGGAATAGACAAGATAATGAACTCGTTTTCCTTGAGTAATCTCAGTCCTGTCAGCTGGAAGTGGAAAACAAAAAAATTGTTTGATCTATACCGCAGCATGTGGTCTCGCCATTAAGCTAATTTACTGCTTTCACTTTGTAAATAACTCGTGTCCAGAGCAGCAGCTGGTGATTTTATATTCCATCTTTTCAATGCCACGGATCCTGAAGTGAGCCGTCAACTCCTTGTCTGCGTAGCAGCCTCCTGTCATCTCAGTGGCAACCGTTCGTTGCTCCGAAAAATAACAGCAGAGGAAAGAGAACTTCTTCAAAGGGATTTCTGTGACTGTTCTTCTCTTGGAGAACCTCTGACCCTCACCGTGGGGTCGTCCTGTGAGTTTAGAGGGCTGCTAGTGTTCACATCCTCGCTTACTGCCTTGGCTTGGTCTTGAGAATGCTAAGATACATTTGCCAACACGTGCCTGGAAAAACCTGGTAGTCAGCAGTGAAAGCGTTCTTTGTGTTTACTCTTGGGGCCCTGTCTGTAGGGGCTGTGCTGCTGGCGAGGCTCAAGTGTGCCCATTCCTCATGCTCACTTGGGCTGACTTAGAGAAATGCAGTGAAATTCAGGCTGGTACTGTCTCGTGGGTTGTGCACGTGTCTGTGGAACCAGGAAGGAGGTGGCTTGTTTCCATGCTGTGCCACTTCAGCAAATGTAAGATTGGCGATTGTCATTGTGGACTTTATGAAAGTGCTTGTCTTAGTTATTCCTCTGGCTGATTGGAATTTTTATTTTGTTTATTAGGTGAAGAGTGTTAAGCGCCAGGGCTAAATACTGTTTTACTGTGAGATCTCAATAAGATTAAATCCCCTTGTGGTTCTCTAATTACATTTCAAGGATACTGAGTTGCTTTCCCAGAGAACCCGTGGTGATCTGTCTCTGAATGCATCCCTGGTTGCAGAACAGCACTGGCTTGAAGCAGCCAGGGATATGCTCTGTGCGTTGTATTTCAGGGCAGCGTTAAAGGTGCGGGGGTTCAAAAAAGCCCCAAGTTTTTTGGGTAATTTGCCTTTAGTAAAACTGAGTGTCTTCTGCTCTAGCAATTCCCGTGTCCCGTTCTTGTTGGTGCAGAGAGTCAGAGTTTTGCTGTGAGGCTGAACAAAACAGCAGAACTGTGTTTGCAGTCTTTGTTCTATTGCATGTTGGTTTTCACTGTCATAAACTCAAATCCTCATAGACTAATTAACAGCTGTCCTCTAGCAACAGTACTCATTTCACCTTTTCTCTGGTGGCTGCAATTGGCATTTCCTTTCAAAGCTCCATAAAGGAGCTTTCTTTTCAGGATTCATTCCTTTTTGCCGTCTTTTTTAGCAGTGCTTGTGAGAGAAGCCATATGAACACACCTGGAAAAGGAAGGTCAACTGTCTGGCCTGGTTTCCTGAATAGCATGCAGAGCAGTAATCCCACCCCGAGGGAGCACACTCTGTCTTTAAGCCAACCGCCTTGGGCAGCACGCAGCTCGTGGTGCCAGGAGTTCTTGAACTGCTGTAGCTGTGCTGTGTAAGTAAAGCAGTGCCTGTCATTTTTTTCCCCAGCGTTGGGAAAGGTAGCTATACTGTTGCAAACAGCTTCGGTATAGATGAAATCTAAGGCTTTATATGCTAAAAATACACTCCGGCTTAACTATTTCTGCTTAGTTTTTCCACAATGGATGCCTTTATCCCAGGATGTGTCCAGTTTTGAATAGCAGAAGTCTCTTCAAAGCAGGGCAGGCTGCTTTGGATTTGGACTCAATGCAGAGTAAGAACATTCAGACAAGGGTTAAATATGGGATGAATTCAGAGCTCAACTCTGAATTCATTCTGGGCCTTATCTGGATTGGCTCCTATGCATTGGCAAGTCCCTAATTAATTCAGCTGCTGGCAAGAGGTACTCTTTAAAAATTGATGTTGTATTGATAAGGTATTGAGGAACAGAAATTCTCTTTCCATAGCGCAAGGAGGGTTTAGACAGAATCAATGTGTGAATGCAAGAGAAATTCAGTGCTTGACCTTTTTTTCCCACTTTTCTCTGAGTGACAACAAGAATCTCTTAAGTGCTCCTTTTACTATTGATTTTGGTGCTGTCAACACCTGTGTGTTTACAATTAGAATAAAACTCACAAGCTCATTTCCTGGAAGGTGGGAGCTACCAGACATGGTGGCTGTGGGCATTATTGATCTGATGGGGGCTTTGGAGAGCTGACTGTGAACCTAAAGATTGGCCAACTAACTACCGCTGAGCCTCTGAAGTCCTTTGCACAAATTAATTCTTCCTCTTTTACAGGCCTCCCTGAAATCGGGACATGGCTCTGTGGAGACTGAGCTGCAGATTTTCCCTGTAAGGGGTTTTTGCACACAGTCCTGTTCCGTGGTGGTTTCTTGCTTTGTTCTGTGTAGGTGGGCGCCTGACTTGACAATAACTCTGAATTCTGCCTCAGCCTGGGGCCTGTTCTCAGCAGCACAAATCGAAGTGTGGTGTTGCAGGCAGTTTTACTTCTGCTCTTCCCTCGTTCCCTGGAAGAACAAGAGGCTGAGCAAGGTCGGCTTTAACAGAAACGTAACAAGTCAGGGCAGGGCTTTCTAGGAACTATTCTCTGTCCCTTATGCCAAAGTGATGGCTGAATACCAGAGCTCTTGATATAAAAGTTGCCTACTTTCGTGTGCCAGACATTCACCAATGATGTAAGAATGGTGGCGAACACCAAACTCTGTCCTGAGAGTTCTTTGAGCTTATGACTTTATATATAATGGGTTATGTAGAATAATCTTAATGTTGACACCGTTCAATTCTGGAATTGACGTTTAAGGAGCTCTGGTGTCTCAGGATTGCTGCTAGAGGCTTCTTAGATTGCTTTCCAAATCTGTTATTTTTCTTCATAGATGGAAGCACTGATTCTTGTCAAGGCTTTCTTGTTTTAGTTATAGCTCCAACAAGTAGAATCTTTTCGTATTATTTTGGCAGGGTGAATCAATCTCCTGTATTCCACCAAAACTTATATGGGAAGAAATGTTCCCTCTGATATATCTGGAATGAAGATTAAACTCGATATCAAATTTTGTACTTACAGGTAGCATTCTAAATCAGTTATCCTAGACACTAAGAGGATAGCTAACTCAGCTCAGGTTAACAAAAAAGGTGTAGAAGAAGTGTTCTCTTTTCAATACCCATCTGCTTTAGGACACGTTCCATGTTTAAGTAAGTCGACAAATGCTGTGAGTCTGCCACTTGGCATACTTGCTGCATTTTGTCACTGAGCTAAATTAGGACTGCAGAGAGATTCGGTGTTGAAAGTTGCTTTTTAAAATACAGAGTTTGAATGGCCAAGTTGCTTAGTTCAACAAAGAATACTGCAAACGTCTGCTGATTTTTGCCATCCAGATTTTCAGTGTCTCACGTTAGTACATCCCTCTGCTGTCTGCTCTGTGTTAACGAGGTCCTTCGGTAGAGGGAAGGGAGAAGTCTGCCTCGAGTAAGTAAGGGTTGTGGATGGAACCTTGTCTAACCAGCAGTTCTCCACAGAACAATGTTTCTGTGAGGGGCCGGTAAGGAACACACAGTTCAGCCTAGAAGGACTCGTCCCTCCTCATTTTACAGAGTGTGGGTCTGCAGCTGCTACAAGGACTGGGTTTTTTTTTCTTTTTTAATGAAGACTGAGGAAAAGGATTCCCCTAAAAGATGAAATATCGACTTGTTCAGTGAGGAATATATATTTTTTTTGCCAACAGATTACTGTAAAATTCTTGAGTAAACAGTATCCTCCTGAGAGAGGTAACCAAGCTGGCGGGGCTGCTTCCTCTGTGAACACTAATCAGCTACTTAATTGATGGCAGCACAGGAATGATGAACAGGAGGCTTTACCGGCGTAGATGTCTAGAAGTACGTGCATCCTGTACGTGGGACCTGTGTGCTGCTGAACTTTGACAGGGGCAGCCAGCCATAGCAGGGGTAATGCGGAGCACCACGCGTTGCTGAGCCGCTAGACACGTGGCTGGAAGTTGAAGGAGTGAAGGCAAAGAGGGGCAGCCCGGCTTAGTAGCTTGGAGAACAAGTACAAAAATCCAGAAGAGTCTTTGCACTGTTGAGGATGGCAGCAATAGTAAAACGGTGGGGTTTGAAACGAGAGTTCTTTTGGATTAATAGATGTAAGGAAAGCCTTTATGGAAAATATTACCATCAGAACAAGCTCATGTTCTTACCAGAGGCATCCTCAATGGCATCTTTGTTTGTTTTACAATGGAGAAAGATAGGAAATAAGCAGGCTTATTTAAGTGTACGGCTGTTCTGGTACCACACGTCTGAGCTTTCAGCTGTGTGGTTCTAAGACTGTTGCTTAGTTTTTCTGCTAAAATGCCCCAATTTATTGCTGCTGTGTCTGCTTGCTTTGTAGTGTGGCCAAACTACTGACAAGAGATAAATCCTCTCTTTTTGTTTCAACTGTGATCCTCTTTTCTCTCTCCCTGTTTCTCATCCTAAAGCAGCCTCCCATGAATGTGAACATAAAAATGGGAGGTTAATTACTTCCATTATATCCTCAGGATCCTCGTTATACTGGGGAATCCTGTAAGGAAATACTACAAAATCTGATACTGGTCCATCTGAAAATAGATGGACTTTGCTCTCCTTGTATATCAGTTGTCATTCTCGTAGTGAACAGTGTATTTATTGAGCTTTATGAAAATGAAAAACAACCCCCTTGTTCCCTGGCTTGTGGTCTCAGTGCCAGCTAGGCACAATTAAGTCCACCACTAAATTCCTACCTCCCGGGAACATAACGTACCCCAGGGGAAATCTTTTATATAGAGATCAAGAGATATATTTTCAAAAGGAAAATCTGATTTTTTTCCTCTAATACCTACTCATAACAGCAGTCTAATACTAGTGTAAGATTTACATTATTCAGTCATTTAAGTGTCAGATCTTTATGGCAAGCCAGCATAGGTTTTGAGTACAGTCTCAGGCACTTGCTTTCTCGTTGTGTGATGTTGTTTAATCTCCCTGGCCAGGGTAGGGGAAATGGTGATCTCCTCACTGAAGACGTCACACTGAGAAGATTGTAGTAGAGGAATAAATAGAACAAGCGTTGGGAAGCCAAGCAGCTCATGTAGGCTGAACTAAAATGCACTCTGCGCAAACCGGTGGAATTCCCCATGGCTTGGTTTCTGCTGACTCCAAGTAAGGTTCGTTTGCCTTTTGCAGTGTGTGCAGCTAGCCCATTTCAGGCTCATCTAAGTGCACTTGTCTCATTATCTAAAATGTTGTTTTGCCTTTTTCTTCCACTAAGTAACCAATTTGTTTTCCACAAAGTTATTCGTCTGGTAGAGAGAGTAGACAAGGGCTGTGGCTTCTCCCAAAGCGCGAAGACGAGGCTCAGAGTGTCTCAGGTGAGGTTCAATGCGGAGCTCGAGCACTCCAAGGTCTAATAGACTGGCTCTGTCTGGCTGCCATCAGCCTGGTATTCCTGGCCTCTGGTGCTGAGGTGCAGTGCTGAGACACGGGAGTGCTTCTGGTGGCCAGACCCAGGCTGATGATCTCTGCTGTGTAGTCGCAGCATGCCTCTGTGCTAATAGAGCTGCTGTTTCTCTCTAAAATTGGCCTGAGTGGAGCAGTCTGATCTGACAGAGTTAGCAAACGTTCAGATGTCCTTCACAACAGAGCAAATTCTTCAAGGTGGATATACATGTTCCTGCATGGGAGTTTGCGAATGGAAGACAGCCTTGTATTTAGAAGCACAGCTTCAGGTCGATGGCTAAGATTTGGAAGATTTCCCACTAAAACGTTGAACTGGATGTGCTAGTAGATTTTATAAAAGCAACACCAGCGTGAGTGAGTGAACAAAATGAGTTCCAAATCCTTGCCCAATCCCCGCTGGATCTGGTGAGGCTGGAACTACTGGAAACTTTTTCAAGCAACGTTCAGTTAGGAAAAGCTTGCTACTGGAACGTTTTGCCTGTTTTCCAGAAGTGTTGTAATCTAGGACTGCTCTGACCCCAGGAGGCTCTGAAAGAAGGTAATGAAAAAAAGGAAAACAAGGAAGAAAGAAAGAAAACTGACTGCCCGTGTTCAAGGAGACTGACACTGAGTGCTGACGGAGTTGAGGTGATATCAGGCTGTTTGGAGTTAAGTATGCAAAATATGTTTATATTGGTTCAGCTCTTAGGAGCCTTTTGGACTGCAGTCCCTGAATGTCATTCTGCAGAAAATGGATGGTTGCTTGGTACAAAATGGTGCATAGCTGTCTGTGCCAGAAAGGAACAGTCATAGCGTTTGTCCTAAAACTGACCTTCCAGATATAGTGCTGACTACATTTTGCAAAATTATGGCTGCAGTTCCTGGAGCTAGCAATTTTGAGGACAGCCTGAATACACGAAAAAGTGCTGTGTCTTCACTCATTCATTGGGCTCCCTTTTACACCTAATGACATCCTGCTCAAGGAAGCCTCGTCCATACAGACGTGTTAGAAACCGCACATCAGAGGCATCTCTAATTTTTAGAGTGGAGGAGGTCACTTTTTCTACCTTAGCTGATTACTTCTCTTAAATGAACAAAGAAACAACCTGTGAGGTTAAATTTGGCCCCTGTGTGGACTTCACTGAGGCACTTCACTATGCCAGAGCTCAAAATTTGCTTGAGCCTCCAGACTTAGCAAGGAAATAGAAAAGGAAATAAAGCATTTTCATAGGAACTCTGTCTGAATTAAAGTGAACAAAGAAACAAATGCAGTATTTTCCCCCATAACAATCCTATTCTGTATTTCAGGTGCTTTTATGTTGTCCGAATGAGCGAGGGTGTTATTGATAAGTTTCATAGGTTTACTCATTTTTCTAGCTGGCAGCATTTGGCTGCTATTTGCAGAGCTAACACACCTATTTTTTGCCCGGCTTTACGATGCCATTTTAAACACTAAAAAGTACTTCTAATTCTGTAACCAGTCGTCTTCATTTCCTTCCTGCTCCCCGCTTCCATTAGCGATGCTTGGCAGTGACTCAGAGCTGCCCTGCTTTCTAGTTAGGGTGAAGAAGAAACCACCAAAAGCAAGAAAATGCGGAGCAAAGGGAACCGCTGGTACCCACCTCGAGGCGTGATCGCAGCACTTTGCTTCTGCGCAGTCGTTCCAAGTCAGAGTAAGGTTTTCCATCAGGCAGAGAGCACAGGTCCTGGCTGCCTAAAGAGAGAAGCAGGATTGTGTTGAAGCGTGAGACTTGAAGCCAAACACCTCTGGAGATAGAATCATGGAATCCCAGAATGGCTTCAGTTGGAAGGGACCGTAAAGATCATTGAGCTCCAGCCCCCTGCCACAGGAAGGGTTGCCAACCTCTAGATCAGGACCAGCTTCCAGTCTGCAGGCCTGTTCTTAGAAATACACAATGTGTTAATACATCCAGTAAGTGACATATGCTTCTAAAGTATGTGAATCTGATAAACCTATGGATTTTCAGGAGTAGTCTTTTGGAACTCAGTGGGCTGGTGTGCTAGAGAGCTCTGCTAGAAGAGGTAAAGGAGGAAAAAAAAAGAAATGAAACGTCAACGGGGGAAAAAGCTTATAGGCATAACATTAGTGCTGGCAGTTGGAAGTCGTCTCGTCTTTTTGTGTTGTCAGTTGCTTATTTTACCAGGGGAACACTTTCAGACCGAGATGTTGCTTGGAGTTCAGAGGATAGATAAACCAAACAGCAGGGGAACCCGCTGGTGCTCAGCTGCACCATTTTCAATAAACATCACTTCACTCAATGGAGAAATTATTGCAGAGGCCTTCGAGGAATAAAGGCATTGACTGGCTACAAGCAGTGCTATATAAAACTGCCTTTTTAAAGCCTTTCCATTTTTTTTACACAAGGCTACAGGTCTTTCAAAGGACACTGTGAGAACAGCAGCTAAGCAGCCGTGTTCATCCCATTAAAATATTTGGTCAGAGAAGCCTCTGTTTCTCTGCTCAGGTCTATGCCCTGCATGGAGAAGTGTGAAGGTTTCTGCGGATTTTTGGAACAGTTGAATAATGGTATAAAATAAAAAGGCAGATCGAGGTTCCGAATACCAGTAAGGCTAATTTCATTGTGTGACTGTCAGGACATCCTGTGTGTAAAGAGCAGCAGGCCGCAGTGATGTGCAGGGAGGTGCGTTCCTCTGAAGGCCTCTGGCTGCAGCCTCGTCTGCCAGGGTGAGGTTATTCGCCAGAACCCCTTGATAACTTATTTCCATGAAGCTCCCTCTGGTTCACTTACTGCTGAGAACCTTGAAGTGTTATCGTAATAGTTCCGTTGTGTTGAAAAGATTGAGTGTTCTAAAGCAGTTAAGACAAAATGAAGTTGTTCCAGTTGCTGAATCACTGTGCAGCGTTCACTTGCAAGAAGGATGGCGTGATGTACTAAAATTGAGGAGTGGGTAAGCTGAATCACGCGCTCTTTATTCCAAATTGTTTTGAGGTTTAGAGCATTTAACTTAATTTTAAGCATTCTGGATTAAAAAAAAAAAAAAAGCTCTATCTAGGCAGATCTGAATTGCAGGAATGATCTTTTAATTGCCTCTCCTTGGGGCGGCTTCTCAGGCTGCCCTGCGTGCCGCCACACCTTGCTATAGGTGGGGCATCTTCTGCATGGTGGTCCCAGGGTTGTAATTAGGCTTTAATTGTATTTTTAGTTCCCCTGTATGTTCTCTCTCTTAGCTACACTTGGTTTTGTTCTTTCTGTTGAGGAAACCGCCTTAAAATTGTATTCTGATAAAGCCCTATGGATTTTAAAGGTCACATTCTTTTCTCGGATGAATACATCGTTCCCATTGATTCACCCGCTGTTTCTGCAAACTCTGAGTATTACTGATGACATTAATTATGTTAATATTCAGAGCTTTCTTAGCGTGAGCTCAGGCTTTTCTTACATGCTAATTTCAAGATCCATTTAAAATGGAAGGAGGGTGGGGAGGAGCTGTGTTTCCACACTGGAAACGAGATAATAATTTTCTTTGTGCAGGTCATGCTTATGAGATGGTCCTGCAAACAATGATGAGTTTTTCTAAGTTATTGATTGTTTTATTACCTAGCATGTAAAGCAATCTCCAGATGTGGTCTCATGCTATTCTTCCTGCTGAGGCATTGCTGTAATGGAATTCTGTCAGGCCTGTTTGGAGACGCCAAAGAGCAGCCTAAAAGACGCAGGCGGCAGGAAGCAGCAGAAAGGCACTGCATTGCTTCAGCTCGCTTCTACTGTGCCACTGTTACCTGCATCCTGGGACCATCTTAGCATCTGTTTCGACAGGAAACAAAACCAATTTCTAACAGTCACAAGCAAACCAGCCAACAGAGCAGGCACGCCGAGCAGCTCGCTCCCTCCAGCAGGAGAGCCAGCCCCACGAGATCCGCTTTGGGGCTGATTCCCACTTTAAACAACGCTGAATTCCTTGTCCCACGAGTGCATTTTTTTCCCTCATCATTTGGGATCTCAAAGCCTACCTGTTTTCTTTTGGAGCTCAGGAGTGGTTTGCCTTTAGGCTGAGCTTCATCTCAGTACGTCTGTAACCCTCCCCTTCAGTGTGAGCATCCATCAGTTTCTTGCTCTTTTGGTTTGAGCAAAAGTCATGAACTGGAAGCCTGGCTTGGTGTGCAATATTTCTCTGTTTCTGAAGAAACAAAACGTGTTCTCCCACCTGCCTACCCACGCTGGACGCTCCTCTTTTCAGAGTTGAGGAACTCTGGGTCTGCATTCTTTTTGTTAGAGCATGTGACTGTTGTCCGACGGTAAATTGACAAGAGTGAACATCAGATGTAAGTTAACAGCGAGCAAACCCTGCGCCTTCTGTGCTACTTGATGTCACTTGGATGCTGTGGAGTAGAGATGAGTGTTAGTTGCCCATTTGGGTGAAAATAGGGAATAGTAATGGTCTGACTCAACCAAATTTGTTTGTAAGGCACAGATGTTAAACGGGATAATCCGCATACATGTTTTATTGGCAAATGTTGGACATGGTTTTGCTGCATTTCCAGAGTACGCCAAATTAATGGCTCTGTATTTCTCCCACTTGATTAGCATTGCAGCTGATCTGACTACAAATGGATCTATGCTGCATTTGTGTTGTACATACTGACAGCGTGCCGCAACACGAACCTCCTAATATATATTAGCTTAGCAGCACTCAAGTAGAAAATACATCCAGGCTGGGAACATAGCTCATCTGCAGGGATGTTACTCAAGTGCAGAATGTCTTTGTCAGGTTCCTACAGGAAGAACGTGACATGTAGCAGTGATTACTGTTGCCTATCAGCAGGACCAACCTGACTGCCTTATAGGACCATTTCTGCCACAGAAGTGATTTGAGATCTATTTAATATAATGTGGCAGTATTAACTTCTGCACTATTAACATCATTTTCTATTAAAATTAATGCAAGGTTGACACGGTGTTCAGTAACGTGTGCAACTGTCTTTCCAAGTACAGGCCACCACAGCTTAATCCAGGACTGTCTGCTGTTGGATGAAAACATGTTGTGAAGATACAGGATGTAAATAGATGGCATCTGCAAGCAAAAATGGAAGGGAGAGTCCAGCAAAAAGGGAAGATTACTACAGAGAACGCCAAGTATATGATACTGTGTTGATTTTTTTTTGCTACAACGCTGCAGCTGTTAAGAATATCCCCTGATAACATAATTTGCTGTGAGATAACTTTGTTGCTGGGGATTTTTGCTGCATTTTGTCATTAATCTGTGGATCTGCCAGGCTTCTGTTGCGCAGCAATTTGTTCTGCGCAGGAGACTTTAGAAGCAGCCTCTTGTTCAGTGAGTACTGGAGTGTCAGGAGTGCTTTGAAGGGATAATTGGCTTCCTCCCATCTGAGGATTTAATAGAGCACCTTCCCAGTCCTCAGCACCTGCATCTTTTGGAGAAGCATAGTAACCCGTACCTTGTGCGTCACTCCAGGGGGGGTTGGTGCATAAGAAATACCTGCTGCTGTGACAGCTGTCGTGAGCACCGTCCAACTCACCTGGAGCTGAGGGGATGCTGCTGCTGTCTAAAAGTAGAAAGAGGTGACAGTGCCATGCCCAAAGGTTCCAGTAATGTTTGAGGGATATCTGTGATTTGTTTGGCCCCGTGCCCCATCCCTGGAGGTGTTTAAGGCCGGGCTGGACGTGGCTCTGGGCAGCCTGGTCTAGTGGTTGGCGACCCTGCGCTCAGCAGAGGGGTTGAAACTTCATGATCTTTGAGGTCCTTTTCAACCCAGGCCATTCTATGATTCTATTACCAGATGGAGTGGATGGGCATCCACTTGGTTCCTTCACATGTGATTTTACACCGCATTTCAGCATTAGCCTAGGAGGAGAGACTTCTGTTCTCTTAGCACCTTGCCAGCATTTACACTTGTGGTTTATTAAACACTAAAGACAGCTGCTTTTCTTTTGTATGCAAAGAGTGAACTTTAAGGCCTGATTCAACAGAGTATGTGTGCACATGCTTAAAGGCAAGCAGACGATTAAGAGTTCTCTGGAAGAAGGATTACGGAATTGTAATAAAAAGTGAGATTAGAGACTGTTCAGATTAGAGAACTGATGGCATCGGCGGAGTAGAAGCATGAGGACGTTTGGGCGGTCTGCTCTGTAATCCTGTAGTTTTGGTAGTTGTCGTTTACATAATTTATTTTGGTCCTTACTCCTCAGGCTGGATTGAAACCTCTGAGTAAATAGAATTCTTCTGGGAAAATGCAGCTGATCAAAACACAAGCCCTGAAGGCTGATCCTTGCATATCTGTAGCATTCTTGAAAAGCGGCACGCTCTCCCACGTTGGGTGAGTGTGTGGTTGTGGCTGTGCTGCACAGCAACGTGAAACCAGGAGTGAAGGCTGAGCAGTTCGGATCTGAAGCTTCTCTGGGTCTGCAACAGAGGTGTAAGTCTGAATGGTTCCGGGCTTAGCAGCTCTGCCTTCTCTTTGTCATTTATGCTGTAGGACAATCCTTATTTCCAGTTGATTGTTGAGATCTTGTTTGCACCTGGCATGCAGTGAACTGTTCTTGATGCTGCATTTCATGTACCAAAAAAACCTGGCAAGATGATGAAAGACCTCATCCAGGAGCGGTTCTGAACATTAGGCTCGCTTTCATTATGAGAGATAAGAGTGCAGCAGTTCCTAAGGTTTCAGAATGGTGTAGACAGCAAGGAACAAAATGACAAATAGACCGGTTTGTAATGGGAGAAATGACACCCCCTGTTTGTTGCAGCCTTTTGGATATTCAGGAAGTGCTGAACATTGCAGCGTACAAATCATAATCTGGGAGATTGGGGCAGAACTCTTCTAACTCCGTATTCCTTTAATGATTAATTTTGCTTGTACTCATTCCCTTCCTTCAAGGTTATTCTTAATTACCAGTGTGGTAATGGATGGGAATCTGTGCAATGCTAAAACATTTAAAGATAAGTATGTGTATTTTGACTTGTTTGAAGGAAACGATGTCTGTGACAGATACGAAAGAGAAGGAATTTCTGCTCTGAGATCAGAGGCATTCAAGACAACAGAAATTGGATTTAGAAAGGCACGAACCATTTCCCTTCATCAGGCTAAGCAAAGTAGGTCTGTGAGGAAGTTAATTCATGTCAAGTATATAAAGCAAGTCGAATTCCAGCTACTACAAAGCTTTTATGTAAGACTTTGCTGACCCAATAGGTGGTGGAATATAAATAGATCAACAGTGCTCCCTTCCTTCAGCTGTTCTACCTAATCCTTCCTTGCCTTCGGGATTGAAGAGTATTTGATCTCTGGAGTCTTAAATCAGACATTGTTTCCTACAAAAAAATCCCCCACAAGTCAGGAGAGTGAACATTTAATGGCTGGGGAGCGTCCTTGTGATTTTAGAATGAGAAACGGAATTGAGGATATACCGTTGTTCTTCCTTTTTGTCTTCAATATATATTAAGTTCACAGAGCTGTAACTGCCCGGCCCTGCAGTTGCTCTCCGTAGCTGTTCCTGCCAGGTGGCTTGGCACGAGCCTCTCCAAAAAGAGCAGTTGTGTTGAACCTGGATTCCTTTGCTTTCTCCTTTTCAGTGATACTTCAGATGCCCTCTTCATCCTGCCCGCAGGTCTCCGGAAGATGGAACGCTTTTTATTTTTAGTAACAGCATCTCTCATGCTGGGATGGAAGAATCTTAAACCAATTAAACACATTAGAAGATAACTGTGTGTGTGGGTTTGGTTCAAGATCTCCATTTTCTTCACTCTGGGCTATGCCCTAGCACCAGCCTTTCTGTGCGAGCTGACAGAAATAGTGTGATAAGCTGCTAACTAGGTAAGCAGCACAGCTGCAGCTTTGTCAGGTGTTCTCTTGCCAAAAAATCACTTGTGATGAGTTTTGCCTTTTTTTTTTTTTAATTCCATTACGGTTAAGTTTTATAAATGATCTCAGTTTTGACTTAGGACATTGTATTCAGATTTCTCTTTCTTTTTGAAGTTTTTTTTTTTAAAGAGTGAATCTCTTGAAGTGCTTTTTCCAGTAGAAGAGGACTTGGGGGGGGGGGGAGGTGTAATGATCTTTTCTTCCCTTTTAATGTTTAGTTGCAGGGAAAAAACTTGTGAACAGGCTGAGTGTATTGGAGAAGGCTCTGGGGAGACCTCGCTGCAGCCTTCCAGTCCTTGAGGGGAGCTTATAAGCAGAAGGGAGAGCGACTTTCTACATGGCCTAATGGTCATAGGACGAGGGGGAATGGCTTTAATCTAAAAGAGGGGAGATTTCAGTTAGGTGTTAGGGGGAAATTCTTTACTCAGAGGGCAGTGAGGCCCTGGCACTGCTGCCCAGAGCCGTGGTGCCCCAGCCCGGGAGGTGCTCAGGGCCAGGCTGGAGGGGGCTTTGGCAACCTGGACGAGTGGGAAGCGTCCCTGCCCACAGCAGGGGGTGGGAACTGGGTGGTCCTTAAGGTCTCTTCCAACCCAAGCCATTCTGTGATCTGCTGCTCTCAGTTTGGCGCTGCACAGCCTACGGCCAGACCTGGGAGCTCCTAACTCCCACTGATACTGATAGTTAACAAATAGCAAGGATATACATCTGAAGGGGCTCATTTTTTAAATGTAATGTAGGTTTTGGGTAATCAGGTGCCCAATTTACTGAATTACTGTACTGCTAATAGTCAAGTCTGTTTACATCTCAGGGTGTTGTGAAGATAAATGAATCTGTCAGTGAGATGCTCAGATTGTCTCATTTGTTATTTTTCTCTCGTACGCGGCGTTTGATAGATGGCACACTGCTTTCTATGCAAATAGCTTCACCCCGGCTGGTTTTCGTGTTTGTCTGTGGGAAGATGTATCTAAAAATGGTGGATTTTCTTTTTTTTTTTTGACATTTGAAATTACAGTTGGGGCGGTTCCATCCTGCAGCTTGTGTTGGCTGGGGACTTGGATTTTTCCAGCCGGAACCACACGAGGTGCCCAGCCCCGCTGCAGATTCTTTCTGCCGTGCTACTGCTGCTCGTTTTCTCTCTGACTTGCTGCCTGCAGCCCCATCTCCCTTGCTTTGGTACCTGGGGAGGGATTTCAACTCGTTAGCTTTCTGCCAGGAGATGAGGGTGGATTATGGGGCTCTCCAGGGACGATGCTCTCCACCTTCTCCTTGTTTTCCTGGCGGATAGTAAGCACATCTTTTAGAACAAGCCGGGCTACGTATATGCACAGACTGTGGCATGAGAGGTTGGAGAACCACAATGAATGGTTCCTCACACCGTTCCTACAGCAGCCGTCTCCCTTCCCCCCTCCGCACACAGAATTTTAAAGCAAATGTTACCCCGGAGCACAGAATTTGCTGAAGCATCCGTTTCTTCCCAGGAGCTCCAGAAAGAAAAGTGATCAATATGAAGAGTCTGTGGGAGCCTGCCCGGGAACTGTGTGTGTTAGAGAATCAAGTCAATACACAGATCTCACAGCTCCTCCCTGTACCTCGCTCAGGTGAGCAGCGGAGCAGGGGCTGCGACAGGGCCCGGGCTGGGCTGGTGCCGTATCCCTGTTCAGAGAAGCACTGCAGGTATGCAGGAGCCTTACTCTGATACGGAAACACCTGAGCGGTGTTACAGAAGAGATTTTTCCAGGGTAGGCTTAAGATCATTGCTAATTATCCCTTTGAAAATGTGACTGTTTCATACTTGCCTGTAACTCCAGTGACTAATCCACTGGTGCGGGCTGTTTGAAGGCTGCCGCAGCCGCACCGGCTGAGTGAAGTGAGTCTCTTCTCTTCATGCTCAGCGGCTGAAGAATTCCCATGAGTGCCAGTTACCAGGTCAACAGCAGTGGAGCAACCTTTGATATTAATATTTATAAGCTAAAAAAGCACAAGTGTGATCAGTGTTATTCTTTTTTTCTAGTGTCATATAGGAAGCTCTTCCTTTTCTAGCATTTTTCAAGTGGTGGAGAGGAGCGTTTGTTTGTGTGGAATTATCTGTTATTGTTAGCAACGTTCCTGCTTCCCTGCAGCACAGTGACATTGCCTTTATCCTTTGGAAGTGACAAAAATTGGTAAATGAGATTAACAAGCCTCAGTCTAAGTGAAAACTGAATCTGTGCCTCTTCAGCTCTCATTGCATATATTCTGGTCAAGGGTTGGTCGGTTCGTTTATTCGCTCCATGACTCTTTTCCTTGGCCTCTTGCGAGTCAGAAGACATTACTGAGACTCAGCTTGAGCAGCCTGTATTAGAGCTTCACCGAGAATTCCAGGTGCTGCTGCATTTGGGGACGTAGATAGCTTGTTCTCCTTAATTCCTTCCCAATCAGAAATTGGATGAATCTTCGGGATGCAGAAACGGGGAAAATCCTCTGGCAAGGAACAGAAGATCTGTCCGTACCCGGGGTGGAGCACGAAGGTACGGCCGTGCTGTGCGTTTGGGGCTGGCTGGCACTGTACTTCTTGGTCAGCAGAGCTGCTAGCATACCGTGCTTCAAAGGACACCTGGAACATGTGGAGAAGGATGGGAATGAATCGGTGTCTGGCAACAGGGACAAGTTAAACAGTGCTAAGCCAGAAGCTCGGTTGGTTAAGGAATGAGCAGCTCACCTCGATCAGAGGAGCTGGGGGAATTAATTAAAGCATATTCTGGCATGAGATTAATGTCTATTGTACAAGGAGTTGATCAGACCTTATCTGCTGTGCAGTTCAGTCATCCATCTTCTAGATAGGTGACTGCAAACTTGACCAGGTGCGGAGAACAGCTATTAGAAAAAGCCACTGGAAAGGTTAAGGATGAGGGGATGGTCTTCCTTAGGAAAAGAGAGGGGGGAAAAGCCATTCCCATAGAGCTTAGCAGGGAAAGAAGGCTGAGATGGATAGAGGTACAGAAGGAAAATGAGTTTAAAAGAAGTAAATGAAAATGTTCCGCTTGATGTTATAAATATCAATTAAAATCTCTTAGATCAAGGGTTTAAAGACTACACAGTCCTACTTTTATTAAAAGTAACCTTTTCTTTTGTAGTTTCACAGTATTAAAGCAAACCTGCTCATCAAGAAATGTAATTACTAAATTGCAGAATAGTTTTAATAAGTCATTTTACACTTAACTGCAGAGGGCTGTTTATTCAGAACAGGCTGCAGTCCGTACGTGTGAGGGCAGTAAAGAATGGTGCCGTGCAGGTTTCCAAGCTGAAAAAAAGACAAAAAACAATCAGAGCACTTCTTAATTTAAAACTCTTCCTTGGCACTTTCAGCTTTCTTTTTTTATTTTGGCAAACCACGGGCTGCGTCGCTTTCCCTGGGATAGGATGGCAACTTGCATTCCCTCACCCTCCTGCTCTCTCGGCTGGTCTCATATGCAGGCCCTGCTCCATTAAGCTGTTTTACATTAGCTGGATTTGCCTGGGGTTTGATAGACTCTTCCTTTTATTACACAGCAGCCTGCTGTCTGCTCCGGAACAGTTTGGTGGGTTTTTCCATTTAGGAACAGTTTGGCACATACAGCACATACCAGCTGTATTCCCTCCCTGCTTTATTTCTAATAAATTTACATGAAAGAAACATTTTCTAATACACAGGAAGGATTATGTACGATCACATCATTTACATACAGCAGGCTTTGGAGATTTTTGGTACAGTCTCCTGACTTGGACCTTTCAGCAAATGAATATCTGCTGCAAAGTGCCCCTGCTCTTACTCCTTCACCTCTGAAAAAGCCATATGAAAGATCTCATAGGTACGGTTTGCCTCTTGTATCTGTGTCCAGGTATCTTGGATCGCTGATTACTTTCTCTCTTAAACTGTCAAATTCTGAAGCTGACTTTTCTACCTGTGGCCGTTCAGGTGACTGAAACTGCTGCTGGGCTGAGAAGCAGCCCTTTGTGGTTTGCTGGGGACACGTGGTATGAAAGGGAAGAAGTAGTGAGAAGGAGCAACACTCGGTGCTCTGCTCTGTAGCAGCCCTTCGGCTGCACAGTTCCTAAAGCGGAAACTTAAGTTGCATCTCACATTTTGACTTAACCTTTTTTTTCAGCAATAAACAGCTAAGAGCTAGGAGTCAGAGAGAGCAGTGCTGTGCTCCCGGCTCTGGGCAAGGTGCTTTGCCTGTTTGCATCTCAGATTTCACTCCCACAAACACAAAAGCAAAGCAGGGGGAGCCCTTTGTGTTTGTATTTCTCCTGCTACTCTGATCTTGTACTGCACTAATCAGTATTTCAAAGTATACTGTAATAGCAGCTGGGTTCGTTTTACTGTGTCCTGATAATGGTTGTGTATCTGTTTGACAGCTCGAGTTCCTAAAAAAATCCTGAAATGCAAAGCAGTGTCTCGGGAGTTAAACTTTTCCTCAGCAGAACAGATGGAGAAATTCCGACTGGAACAGAAAGTTTATTTCAAAGGGCAGTGTCTAGAAGGTACGCACGCATCTGCAGCGCGGGAGGGAACCCCAGCATGGCGGGGATCAGAGGCACTCAAGCGGGTCGAACACAGACATCTTCATTTTTCAGAGTAGCACTGAAGCATTCGTCTTATCAGGACGAATGGGCCGCAGCATTAGGGATAGCATTTCATAAGTGTATTAACGCTTCGTTATGTAAGCCAGAAATCTGGGTAATCACGCTGCGGGGCACAACTCCACCGCAGGCTGCCTGAGGCTAGGAAACACGTTATGTCAGCGTCACCCGCGGTGGGCACGCGTGCATCTTCCTCAGCAGCACCTCTTGCTCCCTGTGGGCAGGCTGCGGCCTGGGCCACGGAGCTCTGCTGCACTTTGGTTACGGCAGTGCCACCGCCAGTCGTCTGCGTGCCTCCACGCGGCACGGCTCAGCTCAGCTCAGCTCCGTCGCTGCAGCACGGCTCTTAATCTGGGGGGAGGAGGGGCAGATAAACATCGATCTCCTGGTGTTTGGGGTAACCAGCTGTACTGGATCCGGGGGATGGCTGCAAGAGGGGAACGTGACTTCCCCGTTCCTAGTTAGGTGGGATGGAATTTCCACTGACGATCAGGGAAGCGGCGTGCCTTTATCATGTCCGTCAGCTATTACAGAAAGGGAGCATCAGCATTAAGAGGAGGGCAGGGTTCGGTGCAGCACAAAGTAATTTAAATGTAAAATGTTGGCAGAGGAGTTAGGATAGTTCAGGGAGTTCCCCAGCCTGTCAGGTGAAAAGCAAAAGGACCATTGGTTGTATTATTTTTTCTTCTTTCAAATGCGTCTGAATCTTGTTTTTTACTTTGCAGAATGGTTCTTTGAATTTGGTTTTGTGATTCCTAACTCCACAAACACTTGGCAGTCCTTGATAGAGGCAGCACCTGAATCACAGATGATGTCAGCTAACGTTTTAACGTGAGTGCCTTGGGCTTACGGAGTCTGAGAGCAGGTGTGACATTTCCTTGGGGGCCGCAGTGGGAATGGAGAGAGCTGCTACCAACCGAGTCACCCTCACTGCTGTTAGCCACTGAGAGACCAAAGGGGCTAAGCCAACCTCGTTATCTTTTTTCCCATAGGTCCAATTTGCTGTTATATAGCAATAAAAGTTTGGAGAAACTGGAACTGATCCCTCTTTAGAGCTGCTTTCATATTTTGAAAGGCGATCTGTAAAAGGGTTTTAAAATGCTTTACAACTTAGTACCCCTTACATCCACGTGGGCCCATAAAAAAGAGATGTTTGGGCTATTCTCAGATACAGCTCTTGGTAACTGAATCTTGCCCAAGGTGGGTGTTTATCATGTGATGCATCACCCGTGGGAGCTGCTCTGGTGTCTGTTACATCACTGTAGCTTTTTGCCAAGCTTTGTGTCTTTCACGTGTGAGTATAAATTATACATGTAGTCATATGGAGTTGTATCTGGGGATACAACACCTTTAACAGTCATTTTACTGTAATCCATAATGGGATTCACACGCTTCCCTCATAAACATCTAGCCCAGGCCAGAGTCTGCACGTCAACTTCTGAGTAGGTCAGAACAACGCAGGCCGGGCACTGCTCTGAATGCGAACAGCAGGGCACAAGCTTTGTGTAGATGAAGGAAAAAGCTCCTGGAGGAAAGCCCCAGGGAAGCTGTAATCACTGATGAAGGGCCTCCCTCCCTGCTGTGGCTGATGCGGTGCTAGATGGGTGCTGGCAAGCACACAAGGAGCAGATTGCCAGCAGAGACAGAAGGCTGTGGGAATCCTTGTGCCAACACGAGGCAGATAGGGAGCAGCTAGTCTCACCGCAAGGTCACCGTGTCCTCTGGAAGACCTCCCTCTCCTGCATTTTCCCTCTCGTTCCATCTGGAGGAAAGCCAGGCACACAGAGCAGGCACTGGGATGGGAACCACCAGCACTGATTCTATTCACAGCACGTTTCAAAGAGATAGTGGGCTCAGAAGACAGTATTAGCGTGGGGCTAGTGCTTCCCGGCACCGCCTGCTCACAAGGTTGTAGGTGCCACACGTGCCCTTGGCTCGCAGAGCTGGTGGCTCCCAGTCTGTACAGGAGGTGCCAGTTTAGGAATCAGAGCAAGGAGACATCAGACAAGTCAGTACTGACCGTCTTAGGACACCACGTCGTTTTCAGGATTTTGAGTCTTGAGGGTCCAGTTCTCAAATGACACAGAATTTTCCAATGTTCCGTTCTTTCCCCGGAGTCTGTCCGCTTGCAGTGAGCAGCGTTTCTGTCCCAGGAAGGGGAGGGCACAGCGGGGGCGGTGGGAGCTGCTCCACGTGGGGATGTGGTGGAGGGATCCTTCAGCCCCAGTGGGCGCAGGGCTGGGACGCAGCGCTCCCTGCACCTGGCTCTGAGCTCAGGCTGGTGGAGCGGGGGTAGACGTCAGCCCAGGCTCGTGGCAGCACGGAAGGGAGCAGCTGGTTTCTGCCGTGCATTCTTCTAACACCTCTTCTTTCTCCTCTTCCTTCCACAGTGGTAATGTTATTATAGAAACCAAATTCTACGACGACGACCTTCTTGTAAGCACTTCCAGAGTGAGACTTTTCTACGTTTGAGATGGGGCTTTTTGGAGCTGTTTTAGTTTCCCTCCATGCAGTTCTTGGTGCAGAACCTCCTGACTATCCAGTGGAAGACACACTCCTGTAGGCGGTGACCCTGGGGACCACCTCCACGTGGCTTGTGACCTTTGCCCATCGGTTATTTTGCTTTCTTCTCTGACCAGACCCGACCAAACCCTCAGAGACGGGCCCATCTGCTCAGCGGTGCGTGGGGGAATAGAGGCTGTCTCTGAAAAATGGGCAAACGATGGTCATGCAGAACCAGTGCTGTAAATTATGTTAGTTTCCTCCTTTGTACTTCCATGGATCCTGTTAAAAATCTTCCCATTCCACTCACACCAAACTCGATGCGTTTCCTTTTTGGGGGATTAAGTTGACCTTTCCATTTTCTCACGTTGTAGTTTTTTATCCCTTCACTGGATTTCTGTGTAACCGGTCCACGCTTCCTCTTCCCCTGACCTTGTAAAATAGACTGTGATATCACCTAATGTAATTAAAACAAATTTCTCAATTAAAACATTCCTACCATCCGAAGAAGGGAAGCAACATTGATTCCGTGCGTTTTTCTTTCCGTTACAGGAATGCCTGGCAGCACACACACACGCACACACACACACACACACTCTCAGCACTCACATCAGCAGCAGAACAGGGCTCTCTGTATTTCTAGCCACTCTGAACTCTTGGGAAGAGTTTGTCTTCAGCCGCTCGGTGTGTGTGGGGGAGGTAGAAGGCATCGAAATAATAAAAATATATTAATAAAAGGTTGGGAGGATTGGGAGCGGGTACCTGTGAGTCCCGTCCTGCTGCCCATGCCAATGCTGCAGCGCTGCCGCCCTCCAGTGGCTCTGTGGGAAGCAGCTCGCGGCTGCTGCTGTCCTGGGATCGACCTCTCCCAGTTTCCCCCGGTGCCTCCCGGTGCAGCTCTGCCATCTCTGCCCGTTCCTGCGACAGAGAATTCACAGCAAAGAGAGAAGCAGGACTGGAAGGGGCCAGGGCAGAGCACGTGGAATAGGCACGGAGGGGCCCGCAGACCAGAGGGCATCCTGACTGCAGGGCAGCTGCTGAGCTGCTGGGATGGGTTTCGGCCATCACCTGGGAACGCACTGCGAGCTGGGACCAAGAGCATGGGAACCTCTGCCGTCCTTCATCCTCCCCAGCTCTGGGGACCTGATGCCGTCCGAGGATCGTGATGCTGCTGCTGGCAGCCCCTGAGCAAGGCCCTTGCCCCAGGCAGCGCTGCGGGGATCCGCCAAGCACAGCCCGTGGGGCACGCACGTCACCGCTGCCCAGTGACCCCTGTGCAAAGGAGAAGCGATGGAATTGGAAAGTGGCGCTGGTTCCCTCTTTTTAATCTGAAGAAAGTTCCCACTTGGAAACTCCCAGCATCTGCAGGGCAGGGATGCTCCTGCCAGCCCGTGCCACACACCCAAGCTTGAGAATGGCTCTACGGCTGAGGGGAGCACTTTGGG
>NC_034412.1:8888866-8893481 GCF_002078875.1 Numida meleagris
GGATCCAACGAGCAGCCGCTCACCTCACAGGGCCCTTCCGCAGCTCAAACCCAGGCTCCCAGCACAGTGCTGGAGCCATCGGCACCCAACCAGGAGCAGCAACCGGCCGGATTCAGCGGCAGCAGCCGCCACGCGGGCAATGCCGGCCGCCAGCGCCGGCTTTCCTCGGCTCATTGTTTGCAGCTGGGGTGGTTTGGCTGCCAAAGCTCCTGTGGAGGAGGCGAGTGCCTCCCAGCCGCCAGCACGCACACGGCGCTTGTTTCTGTGGGTGCCGCGGGGCAGGGAACGTGCTGGAGAGGCGGCCCCCCACCTGGCGGGGCTGCGGGGCGAAGGCAGGGGGTGGCACGGGAGGAGGGCAGTGGACAGCAGGCTCTGGGCTGCAGGCTGCTCGGTTTGGAGGCCGACGCACCCACTGCACTCGCAAAGGCACAGGCACGGTTTATGGCCCATCAGGGGCTGCTGCAAAGGAGGAACCCAACTGTGGGTACATCGGGATCTCATCCCCACGCTGCACCCCGGTGTTAGGAGCGAGGGGCCGGCTCCTTCCCCGTGCCTTCCACCTCCGCAGCTGCTGCCCCGGGGCTCTCAGCTCCTGGCGCGCTGCCCCAGAGATGCCCTGCCCAATAACATGCGGATGGGTGAGCAGAGCCTCCCTGATGCGGTTAATTGTCTGATTCAGAGGGTTATGGGTGAACAAGAGGCACACAAACAGCCCAGGGCCACGTTATGCTCGGTGCTTGCTTTGCTACTCTTACCCTCCCTGGCAGCTGGCACAAGCTGGGGAGGTTTGGGTCCCTTTGTCTCCTTTCAGGGCAATGAAATCCCGCTCCTGGGCAGTCCACGGGAAGAGCCAGCAAGGCATTGTACCGTCCGGGCTGCCAAGTGACTTGGTGCAGCTCCTTCCCATGCCCAAGGCAGCCAAAGGCCTTGCTTTCAACCCAACGTGCCCAACCTCTGCTTGAGGGAAGCCCCCAACTGCTGGCCCCTTTGTGTAGTGGGACCTGGGTGCAACCCACACTGGGGCTCCGCACTCACATGGGCAGGGTGCAAGATTCTGCCCAGGTGCTGGGGATGTCTGCACCCCTTATGCATCCCAGCGTCCTCGCAGGGCACTCCAAGCACAGAGCAGGGGCACGCAATGGCACCAAGTCCCCTCCTGGCTGGCAGACACCCCATAAGGTGCTAAGGATGCCTGGTGTGGGATTTAGGCAGGAAAACCCTGTGGCTTCGGGGCTGCCATCAGTGGGACACGGCCACACCAAGCACTCACCTGTCCCAGTCCTCAGCTCACCAGCACGGAGCCGCCTGCATCTCCCGTTTCCCATTGTGTCACCCTCGGTGGCACGGCCCCAGCGTGACCCAAGGGACGCCATCCAGGAACCTCCGTGGGAGCGCCAGGGCGCCTGGCTTCCCCGGGCAGCAGCACTAGATGGTGCTGCAACACTGCAAGAAATGCAGCAGTATTTCCCCAGACTGCG
Source organism: Numida meleagris (assembly GCF_002078875.1). NCBI lineage: Eukaryota > Metazoa > Chordata > Aves > Galliformes > Numididae > Numida > Numida meleagris. The sequence continues at coordinate 8,890,345 of NC_034412.1, forward strand.
CAATGCACGCTCAGTGCTGGCGGCCGAGGGCCGTGCGTCACCGTGCCGGGGTGGCACTGTGACCAGAAGCCCGGGATGGACAGCAGAGGGACGGCCATCCGCACCAGGTAGGCCACGGGTCACCCGGGGAGAGGGGGACATGCCCCACGTTCTGCCTTTGTGCAGGCCTGGATGCAAGCAGAGCCCATCAGGTGTCAGCACAGCGGCCTTGGGACAGCAGCTACCTGTCATGGGGCATACAGGGGGATTTGCACCAGGGTTTGGCTCTCCAGGGGTGACACGTATTTGGGGCTGTCCTCCTCAGGGACGTGCTCCAGCTCTGCGCCCAGCTCGCTGGCTTAGGGTGTGAGGGCATCACCCTGCTCACCTCCTGACCCCATGGAACAGAGCCATGACTCTCCTGGGGGGCACAGAGAGCCCAGGGACCCGCAGCACTCCCTGTGTCTGTGGGAGGATGAGCTCAGCTCCAGCTGGGCACAGGGGAGCAGCTCTGTGCACAGGGAGCGGCGGCAGCAGGAGAGCACGTCTCGCTGGGTTTTGTTGCTGAAGGATCTTGGCCGGGCAAGAACCGGCCACAGTGGAGGCAGGAGCAGAGCTGCCACACTCAGAAGGGCACAGGGCTGAGACAGCGGCCAGACCCCCTCTGCTGGCTCTTCAGCATGGGCTGGGCTCTCCTGCCTGAAAGCCATTTTCGAGGTACACCTTTGCTAATTGGGGCGGGCCAGGACCAGGCACAGCCCCAGACCTCAGCCCCCTCCAAGGGGCTGCTCCTCAGGGTCACCTCACACCCAGGCCAGGCAGTGTGAAGGAACAGGTCTGCATGCTGACGCGCACCAGCAACACCCCAAAACCCCTCCTGGTTTGGTGACCTTGAGGAGTCACGCTGGAGGCTGCCCCACTCATCCAACTCCGAGCAGACACCCGCAACGCATTGGCCCCGGATGCAGACCGCACCGGTGACCTCAGCCCACGTCCATCTGAAGCCCAAGCTCCGAGGTCCCACAGGTTCTGTGCCAAGCCCTCAGGTGCTCCAGGTTCCACGGAGCTTCTCAAGATGCAACAAGAGGAGGTCAGCAAGGTCTGGATGAGGCGGAACAAAGGCTGCGCTGGTGCACAGGAGGCTTGAGCAGATGGAGCATGCCCTGACCTGCAGCAGGCAGAACTGGGGATGGCCCTATGGGTGCAGGCCCCACCCAGCCAACCTGCAGGCTTTGAGCTCATAGAGTCCATGGGAGCGCAGCCCTGAGTGCAGTCAGTCACCCTCACAGGTGGGCACGGCCCTGCCATCCTCACAGGCTCACGCCAGGCGGCCTGCAGCAATCCTCATCCCCAGCTGCGTGGTCTTCTGCTCCCCACGGCCTCCAGCACCAGCACCACCCCACGTCCAGCGGGGATCACACTGCTCATGGCACACGGGGGCCCTGGGCAGGTTTCTTCTGAGCAGCATGAAGACAGGAGACAGCAAGTAGGCCCAGATGGCGGAGTGCAGGTCAGCTTGCCTCAGAGACCGTTTCCAAGCCAACCTCAGAGATACCTTCAGTCAGAGCAACACACAGCTCAGCCCCTAGAACAACCCCACCACTGAGGGCATCCCAAGCCCCCCAGCTTTATACCCCTTGGTGGGGCAAGGCTGCCCTGATTGGCTGGTGCTGCTGACAGACAATGGCACCAGATTGGCTCAGAGCAGCCAGCTCTCCCTGTGATTGGTGGACAGCAGCTATGGAAAGCAAGGACAGGTGGCGGCGTGTGGTTGGTTGGGGTGCAGCAGGCAGCAGCCTGGGATTGGCCAGAGCTGGGTGCTGCTTGATTGTGATTGGTGGAGGGAACGATGGAGGCAGAAGATGTGGGCAGGACAGGTGGCAGCACATGATTGGCCACTGGGCTGCACAGGTGAGCAGGGATTGGCTGTAGTCAAGCAGCTGGGTCTCCCTGCAGCAACCATGCCCTGAGCTGTGGCCGGTCTCAGCCTGGAGCTGGAGCAGTGCTCCCCAAGGGGCTCTGAGGATGGGGGCTGCCACCTGCAGCTAGGACTGCAGTACGGGGGGCAGGAACCTGCGGGCTCCCTGCAGGCCCTGGGGCTGACCCTGAACCTGTGCTGGGGGCGAGGCTGGAAGCACGGTGGGCAGAAGAATGAAGTCGGTGGATCTGGAGCTGTGGGTTGCACCACCAGCACCCCAAACTGTGCCCATTCTTGGCCTCTGGGTGCGGATCAGGGCAGCAGCACCACGGTGACATGGATCCTGCCCCCAGCAGCCCCTCTGCTGCAGGCACCGTTTGAATAATTTGCTTTGCAAAGCAGCCAGCACCCGCTCCAACCGCGCATCGGGCAGGGCTGTACAAGGAACCACCCAGCGACACGAAGCTGTTGGTCCCGCAGTGTCACAGCCCTTCTGGGACACGGCACAGCCCTCCGCCCCATACCCAGACAGGCAGCACACAGCGGGATGTGGTCCCAGAACCCTGGTGCTAAATGCGCTGTGCCAGCAGCACAATTAATCAGGCTCGTTAGGGGTGAGGGAGGAGACTGTGAGATTTATTTGGCACCAGTGTAAATACAGAGTAAGCAGCCTGGCTGCTCCTGGGCTCCACCGCAGCCCACGCGCTCAATGCGGTAGTTCCTCTGTATGGGTGTTTTTTAATAGCGAAGACGAGCATCTCAGCGCTGACCCCAGGGCCAGTGTCCCAGCAGAAGGGGGCTCGCTCATCCAGCTGGGGATGGGAAGGCCCCAGAAGCACAGCTCAGCGCCAGCAGCCTGGAGGAGGCAGAAGTTAGTTGGGTTAGTGGCAAAGCAAGAAGCAAAGGCTGCAGCGTTTGAGGTTTAGTTGGGTCAGAGCAGACACGCAGCCCGTGCACCACCTCCCACTGTCAACACCTGCATCCCTCGGACACAAGGCCAGGCACCAGCCCCCCCAGCTCACAACCACCACCCCCGCCCCCCTCCCCCCGAGGAAAGAGGGAAGCACTGCCACAGCCACCCAGCTGCAGGACCACGGGGCAGCCAGAGCAGGTCACAAGATGTTTTAGGGTTTTCTCCATCCCCAGCAGCACCACCACCACACACAACCTTCAGCCCTCCTGACCCTGAGCACAGCAGCCTCAGAACACTGTCAGGAACCCATCCCCCCTCCTCCCTGCC